>NC_136262.1:190843766-190898766 GCF_964187855.1 Myxine glutinosa | reverse complement strand
ACGGACCGCGGATAAGGTGTTGATTTGCCGAGCGGATGGCGGCCGCGGCCCGAACGATTAACAATGACTAAGACCCGATTCCTTAAACGTGGGCCAAATCGTGCCACAGGTTTTCAATGGGGAAAAGACAAAGGCGACACAGATGTGAAGAAGAGGAAGACAGAAAGAGGAAATACGAATATAATTTATTACTATTTACAGGACCAAAATAACCAAGGAAGAAGGAAAGATAATAAAATAATTTACAGAATAAATCAAGGAGACACAGTGAAACTCTAGCTTAACTAAACAGGCTTAACTTATTACCCAGGACAGAACACACAAAACAAACTCACGTACACAAAAGGATGGAAGGACAGGAATCGTTTGGAGGGATGAGCAGGTGGGATCACAGGGCACAGCGAGCAGGTCCACTCCGGGCGGGAAGCGAGGAGCCGGCAGCTCCTTGTATTCGGCTTTACACCGCACACCGGCAGGGTCACTCGCTGCCCCGTCAGGGCTTCACGCGGCTGGTTGAAACGGGGCTGGTTGAAGCGGCTCTTTGTCAAAGGCTTTTCGTATCTCTCACGCAACAACCACCCAAAGGGTTTCCGTATCTCTCACGCAACTCCGGTGCAACTCTCAACTCTCTCCCGGTGGACTGCCAACTCTCTGACGCACCTGGACTCATCTGCCGTATCTCTGATGTATCTTCCCTTTCAGCGATCCTTGGTGCAACTCTTTCTTGGCACTTCTGTCAAAGGCTTCCCCGCGCTTCTTATAACGCCCGCGGGCGATCAAGCCGCCGGCCTCTAGAACACGCCCATCGGTGAGCTCGCCTCGGCCCTGATTGGTCGGCACGGGCTCTCTGGCTCCGCCCTTGATGACGAGGGGCGGCCAACGCCCTGGATTCGGCGGCTCCTCCCCCTTCTTCTCCAAGCCTACCTCGTGGCTAATGGAGTCGCGGTGAAAACCGCCCAATAGCTGCGGCGAATGCAGTTGGCAATTGAGGCTTTATTAAATGAAAATGAAAGGGGATCTATCTCTTTGAATTCGGTGCAATGGAGTGTCAACTAGTGGGAACAGAGCCTTAACCTACATAGAATAAGGAAATAAACTACCAACAAGGAGGAAATCTAAGATTGGCTAACGTGATTGTTTATGACCTAATTACGGGACGCACTTTGACCTTTATATACAACTGGAGGAAGGAGGGTGATATTTTTACAACAATTTACACAACAATAAAAAAAAACAATTCTCATATCCACAACACTGCACCCTCCTCCTCTTAGGCACGTCCCGGGCCTATTACCTTTACGTTTAGTGTGGCACGTAGGTGTAGTTCCCTCTACATTTAACCTGACCCTGAGTGACAGTTTTAAAACATAAATAAATATGTCCCGCTGCTCCATTGCACCCTGCCTAACAGATTCACGCCCACAACTAACCGAATTGCGGAATGGTCTTCAAACTAAAACACTTACGGTGGGGGCGCATTATTTACAATGACGCTATCTTTATTTACAATGGCAACCCAGGACCTGTGATTGTTCTTTTGGGGGGGGAGACAGTCTGCTCTGCATCGATGCACCATGAAAGCACCTACAATGCACCAATACACCCTCAAGCACCAATAAGTGCACAGTCACCACAGTTCAATAAAAAATAAAAACAACAAACCCTTGGTGGTGTCTTGCTCTTCGGCTCCCTCTGCTGGCTAATGCTCTCTTCCTGATGTCATCTTCTTTGCTGGCGGCCTATTTGTCATAATAAAAGTGCACAAAACGTGTCCATTTTTATTTCTTTATGGCCCACAGGGCCGACTATTGTGTGGTTCACCTGTGGAGCATAGGTGCCCTGTGACCAAGGTCCGCCAGCAAGATCTCGGGCCTAATGGCCGGTTCCAGCAGAGGGGCCATGCCCAAACCCATGGGGTCCATAAGTGGTGCTCAGCCACAGACATGTGGTCCATAAGGTGGTGCATCGATGCAGACAGCTGGTTCCGGGAGTTTCGGGCGCCCAATGGCGGACTCCCGCACGCTCCCCTCAGTGCCCAGAGAGCACGATCCATGGGTCGGGAAGGAAGACAGAGAGGGCAGGTTAGTGAGGGGTAAGGTCACAAGGGTACACATCAATAAAGGCAATGCAAGGTGAGGTGCGCCTGGAGACCGAGCGGAGAAAAGCTCGTCCCTATCGTACGTCACCCCACCCGTCACCTGTTCTACCCTTGCCCCTTACCCCCGTAAATACAAAAATCTACACCCTTACCAATTCGTCACTACTGTCTCGTCTTCCCCATATTTGCCCTAATACCAAATTCGTCACCACGATCCCTCTAATCCAAAATTTACCATCACCAATTCATCATCAATCCTCATAAGGAGGGAGAGATGGAACATCAACACAATGTCACACCCACGTCGTGATGCATCTCACAATCCAAAACATTTGGACAAAAAAATAAAAACATGGCATGGTGTGGAGCTTTGTCACCCCAGGTGAGTGGATGTAGATGGTGCGAGGAGATTCCAATCCTATCTACCTTCTAAATGACATTAACACACTTTACACTACCCGGGGTCTTTCCCTGCCAATCCATTGGCCATCTTAATCTATGCGGTTTTAAGAACCAAATTCCCATTGCCCAAACTGTGGTGCTTCATCAATTTGGGGTCTCACTCCCCCGATTCAACTCCCTGTGCCTTTGCACAATTTCAAAACTGGGTCGTGTGGCTCTCCCAGCAGGTCTACCCACCTGCACACCTCCACCACTGTAGTTGCCACCCGAGCTTACCTGCTCCTTACCCTAACCTATCTACCTGGGGAAGGCCCTCTGGCGCTCTCCCCACTCGGTGCCCTCTCTGGCACTGGGCTACCCGGGTCCGTCCTCCGGATCCTCGGGCCCCATCCACAACTCTAACGGCTCCCAGAGCCCACCTGCGGCCTCACCTGGTCGACATCCTCACAGTGGCGGAGTGCCCATTTAACTACACACACTAACAGGCCACACGCCCAGCCATTTCCACGTCACTAATGCACCCATCCAAACACCATTCTTCCACATGCACCACAGATGCCAATATCCAACCAGAATTTACCTACTCCCTCTACCTAACTCTTAAACTACCCTCCCCGGGTATTCGTGATAGGGGTCCACTTTTCCCCCATTCACACCTTCGCACCATCCACTCCACTCCACAGTTTCCACCATACTCACTCCACACCATCCATTCCATACTCCATATATTCCACACAACCATTCTCCATACACCTGTATTTGCACACCTGTGCCATCACACCTGGTGCTTCCTGCACCCTCCTTCCTCCAGGACCATTTGCTCAACACAACCCACAATCACCATTACTCACTCATGCACTGCTCCATACACTTCCACGCTCAATACAACTCACAATCACCTCACACTTTTCACAATACACTTCCGAATACACTTTCAACACTCACACGGCATCATCTCATCTACCTGGTTTCCTGCTAACTTGGTGCTCCCCGTCTTCCCTTTAAACTAAGCACATCCCACGTCGTTATCAACCATTCTAACCTCTCTCTATGTCCCCGACTACCTGTCCAATGTCGCTACTTACCTCTACCGTTACCTATGGTCATCTCTAGGTCCCTATACATTATCCTAACCCTCCCGGGCTAGTTTTCACTGCCAAACCCCATAAAACTATAGCTCATGTGCCCCATGTTTACGTGAGTGGATGTCAGAGTTGCCATCCCCCATATCGGGCATGTCCCACTATCAGCCCCCCCAGTCCTCTGACACTACGAGCCCCCGTCGCAAGAGGTACTGGGTCCTGCCTGGGCATCTAGAGCCGAGGCTATCCACGAGGGCGCCTGCTCGCCGGCATAAGGTCTTATCCTATCCGGTCGGCATGGACGATCCGAGGGAGGGCCCGTGGCCCCATTTTGATCTTAACGACCACGTCACAGACTTGCGACAGGACGACTCCCGGGCCTTGCCAGGGGGAGGTGAGTTTTGGGCACCTACCCTTCCGCCTCCGGGGATTAAAGAACCAAATCTTCATCCCCGGAGCGTACTGACTCCCCTGGCTCCGGTGGTCGTACCTGCGCTTCATCTTGGCCCCCGCCAGATGGAGCTGGCGGCGGGCGAAGGCATGGACCCGCTCCATGCCTTCCTCCAGGTGACGTGCGTAACCCTCCCTCGGCGGTGTATACGTGGTGTCTGGCACGGGACCGCATAGCAAGTCGGCGGGAGCCCGCAACTCCTGCCCATACATAAGCAACGCTGGACTGCATGCGGTGGCTCCGTGCTGGCTAGTTCGGTAGGCCATTAACAAGTACGGGAGATGTTCGTCCCAGTCATCCTGACGGGTGGTGGTGAACAATGCCAGTTGTTGGATCAATGTTCGATTGAATCTTTCCACCATCCCGTCAGATTGTGGCCGCAAGGGCGTGGTCCTGGTTTTCCGAATTGACAGGAGTCTGCACACATCTTTTAGCAATTGGCTTTCAAAATTTCGACCCTGATCGGTGTGCAGCTCCTGTGGAATCCCGTGCCGACATACAAATCCTTCCACGAAGGCTTGCGCTACAACCCGGCTTCTTGGTTGGGGAGGGCGTAGGCCTCCGGCCACTTGGTGAAATAGTCCATTACAACGAGGATGTACTTATTACCTTGGCGGGTGCGGGGTAGTGGTCCTAGGATGTCCATAGCCACCCGCTCAAGGGGGCCACCCACCTGGTGTAATTGAAGGGGGGCCCTCATCCTCCGTGCTGGCCCCTTTTTGGCAGAACAGGCGTCGCATCTCCGACACCAGTCCTGTATGTCACGCCCCATATTCACCCAATAGAACCTCCGGCGGACCCGAGATGTTGTCTTTGTCCTGCCCAAATGGCCGCCGGAGCGGGTACCATGCACCTGTTGGAATATGACGTTCTTAAATTTGTCAGGGACTATCACCAGCCAGGAAGTTCTCTCAGAGGGAACCTCCACCCACTTGTGATACAAGATGTTATCCTTCAATTCCAGGGTCTGCCACTGAGCCCAATACGCCTTTGTTTGCGACCCGAGGGGGGTGACCTCTTCCCCCTTTGGTCTTTGCCCCAATTTGACCCATTTGAACACCGGCCCCAGAACGGGATCCTCCTGCTGGGCCGTGCTCCACGCCAAAGTTCCAAATTCTTCATCTGCGGTTAGTGGCAAAATTGGCCCTCTCACCCGGGTTGCCCGGACGACGAGAATCGGGGCAGAATCGCCCAATTGCTCTCTCTCCTCGTGTCTCGCACAAAATTTGCAGTTTTCCCCCAGACAAGGACGCCAAGAGAGTGCGTCCGCATTACCATGGGCCTTCCCGGCCCTATGGGTCACATTAAAATCGTACTGCTGCAACTTTTCCAACCACCTTGCAATTTGGCCCTCCGGTTCCTTGAACCGAAGGAGCCATTGCAAGGAGGAATGGTCAGTTCGAACCGAAAATTTCCGCCCGTACAAGTACGGGTGGAAATGGTTCATGGCAGCCAGCATAGCCAATAATTCCTTGCGGGTTACGCAATAATTTCGCTTGGGCCTACTTAAGGCCCGACTATAATAACCAATCACTCTCTCCACGCCCTCCTGTGTCTGAGACAAAACTGCGCCCAATCCTTCCTGGCTCGCATCCGTGTCCAGGGTAAATGTCCCTTCGCTAGTGGGGTAAGCTAGAAGGGGCGCGGATGTCAAACACCCCTTCAATTTTAGGAAGGACTCTTGGCACTCCCTTGTCCAATTAAATCGCGTCCCCTTCTCCGTAAGCCGGTGGAGGGGACGGGCCAACTCCGCAAATTTCGCCACAAAGCGCCGATAGTAGGAGCAGAGTCCCAAAAATCCCCGCACCTCCTTGATGGTACGTGGTGCGGGCCACTCCTCTACCGCCGTAATTTTGCCTGGGACAGTTTTTACCCCCTCGCGACCGATAACGTGATCTAAATAGGCCACCTCTCTTGCAAACAAGGTGCACTTACTCGGGCTCAATTTCAACCCTGCCTGTCTGAGGCACCCGAACACCTTGTCCAAATTAGCTAACGCCTGGGGGAATGTTTTGGCATGTACTAGGACGTCATACAGGTATACCAGGCATGATTGCTGGGAGGGGATGGGGGGGATGCCGGGGGGATGGGGGGGGGGGGGATGCCGCCTAGTACATGTTCCATTAATCGCTCAAAGGTGGCGGGGGCGTTACACAAACCAAACGGCATCACAGTGAACTCCCCTTACCTGTGGAACCCTTACCTGTGGAAAATGCCGTTTCTCCTTCCCTGTCCTATCCATCTCCACCTGCCAATACCCACTCTTGAGGTCCAAAGTTGTGAACCAATTTGAGCCCGCAACGGCATCGAGGGTGTCATCAATTCTTGGCAGGGGATATGAGTCCTTGAGTGTCACGTTGTTTAGCTGGCGATAGTCCACGCAGAACCGCGTGGTCCCATCTTTATTTTTAACCAGCACAACAGGTGACATCCAGGGACTCCCGAGGGCTCGATGACGCCTGCATCGAGCATCTTTTCAACCTGCTCATCAGCTTCCGCCCTCTTGCTCCAAGGGAGCCGTCGGGCGGGCTGACGAATAGGCCGGGCCTCACCGGTGTGGATCTGATGTTTCACCAGGCCCGTACGTCCAATATCCTCGGGGGACAAGGAGAAGAGATCCAAATGGGATCCAATCAGTTTGTGTAAGGCCTCCCTCTGGGTACCTCCCAACTCTACACTACTACGATTTACCATCTCGCAAATGGGATCGGGCCAATTCCTAGTATTTATTGAAGGCTCCCCCTGGGGCCGGCTCGGCTGGACGTTCTCACCCCTCACTGACGCGACTTCTCTAACTGGGGTGCAGCCAACTACCTTCGTGCCCCTCACTATAGTGCGTGGTTCTGTGCTAATATTAATTACTCGGACGGCCACCACCGGCCCGTCCGTTTTTACAAGGGTGCGGCCCACGATTAAACCAGGTATGGATCGCGCTGCCGCCGGTTCGACCAGGCCGCAGGACTCCTGACATGTTGGGCGAGCTGACCATCGGGCCGGCACTATGGCCTCGGCCCCCGGAGGGATGGTCACGGCCTCAGGAGCCTCCAGCTCCACCCTCTCGGCCGTGCTCACCCCCTCCAATGGTAGCTCTTCCACTCCCACTTGCAGGATCCCCCGGCTCAAGTCGATTTTACAACCGCTGGCAGTCAACAAATCCAACCCTATTAAGCATGGGTCGCACACCTCCGCCACCCAAACCTCTATCTCTCTCTTTACCGATCCCAACTTGAGGGTCACAAAACCACACCCTATGATCGTAGCCGTTGCCCCGGTAGCCAACTGCAAACTATGATTTTCCAGACGCTGGATTTTACCCCAGCCGTCTGCACTCGAATTAAGGATCACGGGGCTGATGATCGTGGCGCTGGCTCTCGTATCCACAACGGCGTCTACCCCCACGCCGGCAATTTTGCATGGAATTGTTAAACTACCGAATCCAATTTGGCCACAATGAATGACCTGTCGCGTCAATGAGGGCTCCTCTCCATCCCCTACTGCGGAACAACGCCCTGCATGCCCGGCACGTTCTAGTTTCCCGGGCCCTGGCGGGGGGGTGTCTGAGGTCGGCTAGGCCGATCGATACGGGGCGGAGTTGAGGGCATCGGCTGGCGGGGAGCGTCCCGGCGCGGAGCTCGACACTCCCACGCACGGTGACCCAGCCGAGCACAATTATAGCACCTCACCTGGTAAGGTGCTTGCCTCCGGTATTCCAAATTTCCCCCCCTGAATGTCCGAATTGGTGTACTTTGCCGTGGACTACCGGGTGCCACCGCTGGAGCCGCCTGCCATGGTCCAGGTCCCGCCAGGCGCCGATCCACCAGCCTCCGGACCATGCTCTCCAGGTCAGGGCCCCCTTTGGGGGCGGGCCCCCTAGGGGGGCCGCCACCCATCACGGGCCCTACCTGACGCACCGCCACTGCGTGGCGCTCGCCTCCCCGGGCCAGCGGCCTCGCTGCTTCCCAACGGGCTGCAGCGTCGGCCGCCTGACTCATGGTCTGTGGGTGCCACATGGCGAGCTGTTGTCGGAGCTCCAGATCCGGAAGGGCCTGGATAAAGTGATCCAGCGCCAGGCTTTCCTGGGAACTCGCTGCCATGTCCGCGTGTGCGATTCCGACTGCGCGGCGAATGTCATGGGCAAGTTCCCCGATGGTCTCCTGGGGCTTGCGTTTGCGCTGAGCAAGCTGAGCTTTAACAAGCTCGCTTTGCTGTTCAATACCAAAATGATTAATTAAGGCTGCGTGTAGAGCTGGCAGGGTGAGAGCACCCGGTGGTAAAGCTGTCAGCACCTCTGCCGCCACACCGTGCAGTTCCCCCACAAGGTGTACTCCACCTTCGTCCGGATTCCAACCGTTGCCTCTGCACAGGTATTCAAACTGCGCCAGGTACGCCCTCAGATCACTCTTGCCGTCATACGGCGCGAGTGGGACCTTGTGGGCGCCCGAAGGCCGGACCCCGTGCGTCACTCCTTGCGGGATCAGCGCGGGACCCAACCGTTCGGGCCCCCACAGTACACTATTCCCGGGGAGCTCCCGCGCATCCCCCGTCCCTCCAAACACTACCCCTCTTGGTGTCGATGCCTGGGTCGCCCTTCCGCAACCCGCTACCCACTCCATACCCGCACACCCTTGCTCACCAACACCCCTCTCACTCCCCATAGTCAGACCTCCTTGCACACCTCCTCTATCCATACACTCCGGACCAGTTAAACACCTCACCATTGGTCCCTCACGAACACCCGGGTCTACACCAACACCCAAGCCGACTGAATCTCCCCTCACACCATATACATTTCCGAGTATATCGCCACTCACGCCCTATGATCTGCACCTCGTCTCCGCTCCTCCTCCGCCACCTGCAAACTCTTTATTTGGTGAGTAAGCACATAATCATGATTTGACCACAGACCTTGTACATATTCCATCACTTCCTCCTTTATCTCCCTCTTAGTTTCCCTCCGTCTCTTCTTAATTTCACTCACCCCCTCTTCCACATTCTCTAATTTTAGCTTCACCTCTTTCATTTCCCGGTGCGCCCCCTCAATTTCGTCCTCTAAGGTCACCTTGATCGTTTCTATGTGCGTCCTCACCTCCCGTTCTTTCGTCTCCATTGCCTCCGTTACCTCATCCAACCTCTTTGTCAACTCCTCATGTACCATCTGACATTCCCTCTTTGTCGCTATGAGTTCTATCTTTATCTCCTTCTGCGTCGCCTTTAACCCCCCGATTATCGCAGTGTTCTTTTCCACTTGCTCCACCAATTCCTTTTGTCCCACCGTCAGCTGTTCTACTCCCCTCGTCAGATCCTCTATGCCCCCCTGTAACCTAGCCGTATTATTCCTCACCTCTTTTTCCATACGCTCCTCACCTCGCTTTACCTCCTCGCGTACCCCCGCGACTGCCTCGCCCACACCTCGTCTGTTCTCCTCCCCCATTTCTCCCATCTCTTTGGTAGCTGCTGCCCTCATCTGTTCCAAATCATTCCTCTGGGCATCCAATTTGGTTTCTAACCCGATTTTCACCTCCTTTATCTGATCTCCCATCTGTTTAATTTCCCGGGCGGATTGCTCCCCTATTTCCCTCAATTTGCCTTCCATGGTGTTTTCTAACCCCCCTAACCCATTATTCACCCCTTCCATCTGGTTCTCCTGGGCAGCCATTCTATTTTCCAACCCCGTTAACCCCTCCTTCATTTCCCAAATTTGATTACCCATGTCCTCTAGTTGGCCCCCCAATTTACCTTTGAGCCCCCCGATTTGGCTTCCCATGTCATTTCTCAATTCCCCGATTTGGTTTTCTAATCCCCCAAATTTATTGTCTAGACCCTCAAATTTATTTCCCATATTACTTAACCCGTCTCTCAATTGCTCACTGGTACCCCTTGCTTCGTCCCTCATTCTGCTTTCCATCCCTTCGATTTGGTTTCCCAATTGCTCACTATCAGCCCTCAATCCCACAAGTTGGTTTCCCCGCCCCCTATTGCTTTCCCTCTCCTCATCCGCCTTGGCCATGAAGGCCTGCATTTGCAGCATGAATAGGCCCCAGTCCATTGGCGGCACTGCTCCGGTCACGGGCGCGGCGACATTTGGTGCCGCCGCAACCTTGTGCGCGAGGGCGCCATTTTGTGCGCCTGAAACCTCTGCAACCACATCCTCATTTCTCTCCTCCTCCATTATTACTCCCACCTCCTCCCTGGGGTCCTGGGTTGATTCTAACCCCTCTTCTAACTCTACTCCCACCGGCACCCGATCGCCTTGACTATCCATGGCACAATTTTAAATTTAGGATGTTAAATAAAATAAAATTTTGGCCCACTCGTAATTTGAGTGCGCTAATCGCACTTCAGGTCCGAATCTCGCTCCTGACACCAATTGCTGCGGATCTCTCCGTCGGCCCTTTTTCCCCTTACCAAGGGGGGATTAGTCCCCTTGTGTGTGACTGACCGATGTGAGTCCTGAAGTTGCGCAGCTCCCTCCAGGGAGAGGCAGGTGAGCAACCTCGTTCGCGACCGCGGACAAGATGTTAATTGCCGAGCGGATTAGCAGCCGCGGCACGAACCATTAGCACGAACTGACCCGATTCTTAAACGTTGGCCAAATCGTGCCACAGGTATCCAATGGGGAAATCACGAAAACGCAACGGATGTAAAGGAAAGAAAGGCAAGGTAGGAAGAACAAATATAATTTATTACTACTATTTACACAATTAAAGGAACCAAGGAGAAGGAAAGAAACGAAAATAAAGACAGAAGGATGGAAGGATCAGAAGACACAGTGCAACACGAGCTTATTTATACAGACTTACTTAAACCCGAGGACAACACAGAAGACGGACGACAATCAGACTTACACAGGGAATGAAGGCAGGGATGAATGGCACGGATGGCTGGAAGGGGAGGAAGGTTCAGTTGGAGCAGGAGAATGGTCAGGCCAGGAGTGAGCAGCCGCCGCCCCTCCGCAGGCGTGTTCGCACGGCGGTGTCGCTTTGTAGCCGCGGCCGAAAACCGCTTGCGACGCTCAAAGCTGCTGTGGTCAAACTGCCGTTGGTTCAGGTCCGGTTTGTCCAAAGCTGCGGTAAACTCCTTTTGATGAACTTCTCCCTTCTCTCTTACTCTCAGCAACAACCACCGGTGGACTCTCTCTGACGCATCTGAACTCATCTGGGGTGGGGGCGTCGCGTGACGGGTTATATAGGCCACACCCTCGAATCTCCGCGAACCTCCCCTATCGTTCTTTCTCCGCCCTCTCAAGCCAAACCCCTCATGCTTGATTGGTCGGCAAGGGCTGGCTCACTCCTCCTTCCGATGACGAGGGCGGAGACACGCCTTTCTTCTCCGAACCGACCGCGTGTTCAATGGAGGGCGAATACAGTAGGCAATTGCGGAAAAATGGGGAATTGAAAGGGTATCTATCTTATTTGAATTCGGTGCAATGCAGAGTCAATTAATGGGAAACACAGCCTTAAACTAATACACATAATAAAGAAATAACTATTTAGAAGGGTATATGATTTGCTACGTGCATGTATATGGACTAACTAAGAGGACGACCTTTGACCTTTACACACAAAACGGAGATATTTACAAGAATTCATTACACTTACAGAGGGTGATATTTACACACAAAAAAAACAGGATTCTCAAATCCGCAACAATATATATATATATATATATATACAGACTTGGCATTTAATATGGAATATTTTTTTTGTGGGGGTGAACTTACTTTTCAAGATGTCTTAGAACCAAAAGTTCATTGGAATTATGTTGAAATTATTCTAGATTTTGTTAATGTGACCTTTAAAAGAAACAAAAACCACATTTGACATTTCAAAACAAATAAATTGATCCTTGAAAGTGATGTAAACTGATATCGAACTCTATTCATGGACAGTACTGTGTTAAACTTCTGTACGTTTTCCAGAAGTATCTCTTCATTTTGCACATTAGCCAAAAATTTTTGAAACAAAACTAAAGTTAAATTACGACTGGGATTGCGGACAGTAAAATTAGAGTTCAGTACTTCGTGTAACCCCCACGAGAATTCAGGAGAGCACGTACACGTTGAGGCATGCTGTTCACGAGATTTGCCAAGGTTTGGACAGGAATCGCTTGCCATGCAGTGACAATAGCCTGCTGCAATTCACGCACAGAGGTAGGCTGCTGGTCCAAGTGGTCGATTTGACGCGTTAATTCTGCCCACAAGTTCTCTATCGGATTCATATCCGGGGACATGGCAGGCCACCCCATATGCTCTACACCACGGTCAGCAAGAAAGTGTTGGATCATGCGAGCACGATGAAGCCGTGCATTGTCATCTTGGAAGACAAAGTTTCCTCGAAAGGCTGCACGAGCAAATGGAAGCAATGTTTCTTCCAGAATGGCCCTGTACTTGAACCGGTTCAGGTTTCCATTCAGAACAACCAGGTCAGTTTTGCCCCCTGCATGAAAAGCAGCCCAAACGGTCACCCCACCACCTCCAGCTTGGACTCTTGGCACTATACAATCTTCGTTGTAGGCTTCATGCACTTGTCTGCACACTCGGACGTGGCCATCTTGACGATAGACCAGAAATCTAGACTCGTCACTGAAGATCACGTGATTCCAGTGTCCTGGCTGCCATTGACGGTGCTCTCTGGCCCACTGCAATCGGCGCTGGCGGTGTTGTCTGGTCAGGCGTGGCTTTCTCAGGGGACGCCTGGCACGATAGCCTGCTTGAACCAGTCGTTGGTTGACTAGCCTTCTGGATACAGGCACATTTGTCAGTTGCTGCCACTCAGCCCTAAGCCGATTAGCTGACTTGGTATGGCCATTGCGGACTAACCGGTGCAGCTGGCAATCATCCCTCCTTGTGGTTCTGCGGGGACGTCCTGGCCTCGGTATTGGAGTAGGGACACCCCTCTGAGCATTTCGTTTCAGGATCTTTGACACCTGACCTTAAGTGATGCCATACTGCCGAGCAATAGCACGCTGTTTCATGCCGTAATTTCATAAAGCCACCACTCCATGACAAACAGCATTGTCGAGTTGACGGACCATCTCCAGAGGAAGCGGCAATAGCTTTTGGAGACGTGCAGCAGTTGTTTTCCACTAATACAGAACGCAACAACCTTTGTATACCCGACTGTGAAGCCAATCATCAAATGCACCTGTCCGTACATTTTGCCACGCCACCTGTGATATAATCCTGTTGTTGACTTGTTGCTGCGACAGACAATCAGTGACATGGTTCTTTTAACAAATAAATCACCAAAGTGTAAAAGAAACTCACCAGATTGATATACTGAGTTAAGAAAGTAAACCCAAGTCAAGGAAAAAAAAAAATTCCATATTAAATGCCAAGTCTGTATGTATATATATATATATATATATATATATATATATAATATGAGACTAATGAACATTGGTAAAAATGATGGTGCATATAAGTCGATCCTTTAAATTATGTTCCAAAATACTTTGTTCCGGGCTGTCCATATATTATAGCTTGAAATACTGTAAAGGTGTGACAATTTGAACTATAAAAATAAAGCAATACATGCACAGCATATTCAGTTTTTGCAATTTGAATAGGTATTTAATTTTATAGTTCTATAGTAAAGCAGTAATTTATTGGTTCTTTTTCATCTTGAAGCACAATAAGAGCATGAGTTTAAATTTTGTTTCAGAGCAAATGTGATGAAAAAGAAAAGCACATGGAGAAACTTCAGCGACAAAATGAGAGAAACAGACAAGAAATGCAACGACACAATGAGTATAAAAAATATCTTGATCAGATTACTCTGTTGGAAAAGAAAAAGCATATATTGGTAAGTGTTGCTCTTTGGTTGGACATGCACATGCAGTTTGTGTTGATATGATTGATATGCAGGTTGTTCCAAAATCGTGATTTATTTATTTATTTAATTCCTCAAACTTAAACTTTTTGTGATAATTTGCTTGTGTACAGATTTAATCTTTTTCAGAAATGGGCTTTTGTATCCCGCTTGTGCACCCCCTGTGCTTTCCCCTAACCCTTTCACTTTGCCTTACTCTCTCATTATTCTTCTAAGTGTTGTTAGTACTGCCTTGAAGCACCAATGTGAGTGCACCAGTTGCCCCGAGGGGAGTGCGGTAAAAAGGATTTGTGACAATAATATGTCCATTTTCTCACAATACATGTGAAACCACCACATGACACAAGGCAGAAGGTGATTTAATAAACAATATTTAAGAAGTAAAAATATATTTATACTTGAACTACATATTAAGTACACATAAACTACTTTTATTATACTGAAACGAATTAATACTGTTGAAAAGAAACCTTCAATGATTAATGTCCCCCAGATTATAAAACACACATTTCACAGATTTGTATGCAATCAAGCATCGATTCAAACTTCCATGTTTGGCAATTTATCTCCGGTAACCAGTTTGTAATACATAAGACTTCAGTGGGTTACAGATGGTCAGAGTCAGCATTTCACACGTTCAAACCAACTTGTCCAGATGGGTTGTACAGGTTGAAGTCCGACCATGCCAGTCACATTGCAAGTTCTCTCCGTGAGCTTGGTCCCACATCAGCACACATCAGACTTCTGTGTCCACAGACCATGCTGAGTGATGTTAAATACAGAAAAAGAACCCAATGCAAACTGGCAGCTGAAGAATGAAGAGAGGGAGAGAAAGAAGGAGAAGGAGAAAGAAGTGAGGAGGGATATTGGGCTGTGTTCTTGGTGCTGTCTCTGTGACCAGAGAGGAGTTTCTTGTCTGGAAGTCGTCTCCGCGACCCCAGCACAGCAGCAGTCATCAAATAACCCCCAGTAGACAAGACGACCAGCCTCCGCATGGATGCAGCTAGTTAGTGAACTAGGGCTTGGAGTGTGGAACCCAACGGTGTCCTCGTACAGCACTCGTGTCCCTTCATTGGATGCTGGTTTGCATATGCAGTCCGTCAGGATGAACTGCAAACAGCCGAGCCCTCTCTCATCCCCCGGAAAGGCGATTTGGAAAGGCGATTTGTCCATTTGGTGTTGCATCACATTCCATCCGTCTCCTGCTCTCCTGAATCCAATGCACGCTCTCGTGATGTTTTCTTTGTTTCACGCAAGGTCAACTAAGAGGTATGGCCTCTCAATGTCTGCATTCTGTTGTCTCAGTGAATGGCAGAGCCTTGGTGCGGTTCAGCTTGCTTCATAACAAACCTCTGCCCCAGTCTATGTCTCTTTCTTGTGCAAGTCGAACTTGGACAGTTTGCCTAAACACAGCCATGTCCCTTTCTTGTGCAAGTAGGTCTCAAACCTTTAGCCCTGTGTTCCGCAACCTTTTTAACTCAGGACCCAATAAAAAACCCAGGCATCCATCCAGGTGCGACCCATCGAACCCCACCTCCCCCCCCCCCCCCCCCACAAACCGTCAAGGAAATATCGATTGCTTATGACGTTAATATCTTGGTAAGGGTTCGGTTCATCATCTTTGTACAGTAGTACAATTCGTAATTGAACAATAAAGCAAAGTGACGACAATCATACCAAACACTGTCTGATTTTGTTATTTTGTACGGATCTCCATGACCATGAGGAGAGAGAGAGCGAGAGACCACGCCCCCCTTGAGAATGAGCAGCGACTTCGATCACAGACACCGCCCACTTGCTATTATTGTCAGCCAATTAGGCGTAAACTCCCTGCCTTGTTAGCAGCTTCGGAAGAGATGAATCTGCCCCTACGATGAATCCGGATGAAGATTTAATGAAGAAGATGAAGATGAATCTCACCAACATTCATTGGCAGTGTCTCTTTTGTGAAATAGAATAAAACTTTAATTATTAAAGTGACATGCCAAGATAAGGTGTTTGAACTTTATTTTAATCTTCATCGTGAATAGATACACCATGAATAGATAGATACATCGTGAATAGATGAACCGAACCCTTACCAAGATACAGTACTGGTGTGTACCCCGGTTTAGAATAGGTACACCGTATCCCTGCGTGTCGTAAAAAAAAAAAAACACCTTTAGAGGCCATTTTTCCCCGCAAAGCAGGGGTTGGCCTTTTTCGGGAACCGTGGTTGTTGTTGGTTTTTTTGGTCCCCTTTTTGAAGCAATGTTTTACGGCCGGATGCCCTTCCTGACGCCAACCCTTTTTGTCGCCTTTTACGACAAACAGGGAATTACCAGTGAACTGGTTCTCAATTCTTTGAGATTTCAATTCTGCGTGTCGTAAGAGGCGACTAAAAGGGTTGGCGTCAGGAAGGGCATCCGGCCATAAAAACATTGCCTCAAAAAGAGAACCATGACAATTACAACTAGATATGGGCAGGGTACAGCCCGAAGTACCCCACCATGGGGGACCCCACTCCCTCTCGTCAAAACTCAAGGTGGGGAACCCGATCGAAGCAAAGGTGGAAATCACTCCATTTATGACGACGAAAAGTCTGATGCCCGACGTGAGATCGGTTTCTGAGGTTTGGGACATGGAATGTAGGGACAATGACAGGGAGATCAGGTGAAGTGGTGGAAGTATTGGTCAGAAGAAGAGTGGACATGTGTTGTGTGCAGGAGACAAGATGGAAGGGAAGTGGTGTGAGAATGGTGGAGGGTAGGCAGGGACAGAAATACAAGTTTGTGTGGCAAGGGTGCCCAGAATGCGTGAATGGTGTTGGTGTCATGTTTTCTGAGGAGTTTGTAGACAGTGTGGTGAGTGTGACGAGAGTGAGTGAAAGGTTGATGATGGTGAAAATGATGATGGGAAAGCTCTTGGTGAACGTCATCTCGGGATATGCTCCGCAGGTTGGTCAGAGCGATGAAGAGAAGGACAAGTTCTGGTGTGCAATAGAGAAGCTGATGGAAAACGTGAAAGATAAGGAAGTTGTTGTGGTAGGAGGAGACCTAAATGGACATGTGGGAAGGAGTATGGACGGTTTTGAGGGAGTTCATGGGGGTTACGGATATGGTGTGAGAAATGGAGAAGGTGAAAGGATTTTGGAGTTTGCTGATGGAGCTGATTTGTTGATTTGTAATACTCAGTTCCAGAAAGAGGAGAATAAGCTTGTTA
Source organism: Myxine glutinosa (assembly GCF_964187855.1). Taxonomy (NCBI): domain Eukaryota; kingdom Metazoa; phylum Chordata; class Myxini; order Myxiniformes; family Myxinidae; genus Myxine; species Myxine glutinosa. Next base: position 190,881,702 of record NC_136262.1, on the reverse strand, counting down.
CATACACGTCAGGTGGGTCGACGACAACCGTTGACTACCTGATGGTGCGTTGGCGAGATGGGGCACACCTCCGGGACACAAAGGTGATCCCGGGGGAGGAGGCTGTTTCACAGCACCACTTGGTTGTCTGCGACATAAGGTTGAAAGGTGCGAGGAGAGCTCGGCGGGTGAAGTACCAACCTAGAATGAAGGTGTGAAGGTGTGGAGGTTGAAAGAGGTGACGGTGAGGGGGGCATTAAAAGAGAGGCTGAGTATGGTAGAGGATGATGTGGTTGAGCTTGAAAGTGTTTGGATGTCAATGAAAGAAAGTCTGTTGGGAGCCGTTGGTGAGGTATGTGGATGGACAAAAGGACCACCGAGGCACTCGGAAACATGGTGGTGGGATGATGAAGTTGGAAAGAAGATTGACGAGAAGAGGAAGAGGTTCAAGGAGTGGCAGAAGGCGAAGGGTACGGGGGCAGAAAAGGAAGAGCATCAAAGTTATAAGGTAGCCAAGAAGGCTGCAAAGAAAGAGGTAGCAAAGGCGCAGGAGGCATGTAGGAAAATGTTCGGAGAACGCTTTGATTTGGAAGAGGGTCAGAGAGCGGTATTCAGGATTGCAAAGCAGATAGCGAAAGAGAGGTGTGATGTGATGGGGGTGAGTTGCTTTAAGGATGAAGTGGGACAAATCGTTGTGGACCCAGATGGAATTAAAGGAAGATGGAAGAGATATATGGAAATACTGTTGAATGCAGAGAATGAATGGGATGGCAACATAGAGAGTAACCCAGTTTTAGGACCGGCAGAGAAGATAACCGAGAAGGAAGTTGAGGAAGCGATTGAAGCAATGAAGATTAGAAAAGGGGGAGGGCCGACGGGAGTTGTGGGAGATATGTTGAAGGCAGCGGGAAATTGGGGTGTGAAGAGAATGACAGAGATCTGCAATCTGGTGGTGAAAGAAGGCCGCATTCCAGTGGATTGGGAACTGAGTACCCTCGTCCTATACAAGGGGAAAGGCAACCCTCTGGACTGTGGCGCGTATCGAGCGATAAAGTTATTGGAGCATGGAATGAAGGTATTGGAAAGGGTGTTGGCGAGGAGGATAAGGAAGAAAGTGAAGATTGACGAAATGCAGTTTGGATTTATGCCAGGAAGAGGAACGACAGGCATGCTTTTATTGTGAGGCAGTTGCAGGAGAAGTATATGGAGAAGAGGAAGAAGTTGTTTCTTGGGTTTGTTGATCTGGAGAAAGCATTCGATAGGGTTCCACGTGAAGTCGTGACATGGGCATTGAGGAAGTTGGGAGTGGAGGAATGGTTGATCAGAGTAGTGATGGCAATGTACAAAAGAGCGCGCACAGCTGTAAGGACAAAGGACGGGAACAGTGGTGAGTTTGAGGTGAAGGTGGGAGTGCATCAGGGGTCGGTACTAAGTCCACTACTATTTTTAGCTATGATGGAGGTGCTGGCTCGGAACGTAAAGGAGGGTTTACCATGGGAGTTGTTGTATGCAGATGATTTGGTGTTGATTGCAGAAAGTATGGATGGACTGAAGCAGAAGATGAACAAGTGGAAGGAATGTATGGAGGAAAAAGGTCTGAAGGTGAATATCGGAAAAACAAAGGTGATGGCAAATGGTAAAGCATGTGGTGAGGTGGAAAGAACTGGGAAGTGGCCATGTGCTATGTGCAGGAAGGGTGTCGGAGTGAACTCAATTCAATGTACAATGTGCGCTGAGTGGGTTCATCAAAAATGTAGTAGTTTGAGAGGGTCATTAACCAGTGTGGCAGCTACATTCAAGTGTAAGGTGTGCACAGAGAGAGCTGCAGAGGGAGGAAATGTTGAGTGGAAGGTGTGAAAACATTTTGTTACCTAGGAGACATGCTGAATGGAGAAGGTGGATCAGACTCGGCAATGGTTGCTAGAGTGAGATGTGCATGGAAGAAGTTTCGGGAACTGAGTGGCGTGCTGACGAGGAGGGGAGTGTTATTGAAGCTGAAGGGAAAGGTGTATGCTGCATGTGTGAGAAGTGTTATGATTTATGGGAGCGAGACATGGGTAACGAACGTAGAGCAGCAACGAAGGCTGGAAAGGGTGGAAATGCGAATGGTTCGGTGGATGTTCGGAGTATCGTTGAGAGAGAGGAAGACAAATGATGAATTGCGAAAGATGATGGGAATAGAGCCTTTGATTGATGCTGTGAAGAGGAATAGGTTGAGATGGTTTGGTCATGTGTTGAGGAAGGATGAAAGTGACTGGTTGAGAAGAGTGATGGAAATGAATGTGGAAGGAAGTAGAGGACGGGGAAGACCGAGAAAGACTTGGCTGAAGATGGTGGAAGAAGAAATGCACGGAATGGGGTTAACGAGGAGAGATGCAGAAAATAGGGCAAAATGGAGAAGATTGTCATGGGGACCGCAAGGCTAACCCCTGCTCTAGCAAGGAAAATGGCCTTAAAATGCATGTTGTTTTCAACACCCAAACACTCGAGGTCTTTGTCTACGATTTCGTATTTGTTTTTTACTCTTTGGATTCTCTTTTTTAATTTTTGGTGTCTGTTTCCTTTCTTGAACTGTTTGTTGTATTTGGCCTGTGTCCTTCCACAGTTGCTCTCTTTGTGTCTCTAATATCTGTCTATCCAATGTGGAATTTGCTTTCTATTTGTAGGGCCTGTTTTTTTTTTCTTCTGGTGTTGTTTTCCTGTTACTTTTTCTTGAATTAGTGCCGCTGCGAAACACATGACATTGATTTCCTTCAAGGTGGATGATTTGAAAATCATTTTTCTGATTGAATGGTTGGTTCGCCTCACTAAGAATTTTTTCCGTTTATTGTTTTCTATGCGATAAAGTTTTGGTCCATCTGAGTTTTATCAATTTAATCTCTTCTATTTTGTTGACGAACTCTTCTTCCAGTCTATGCTGAAGATGGTCATGGGGACCGCAAGGCTAACCCCCGCTCTAGCAGGGAAAATGGCCTTTAAAATGCCTGTTGTTGTTGTTGTTGTTGTTGTTGTTGTTGTTGTTGTTGTTGTATCGTGAATAGATGATGAACTTAAAATGTAACATGAACTGATAAACAAAACAAGAATAACCTTTACTGAAAAAAACCCCATATGCATCTGAACTTATATCCAAGTTCAATGTTCCGTTATCATGAACCACATTAAATAAACAACTTTCACTGATTAAACCCGAAAGTGAAACTTACAAGCCTAATTCAAATGTTCTGTTAGCAACATTGTAGATGTGGATCATCCACATCAGTGCGATGGTTGACTTTGCATATTGGCTACGAGATCATCGATTCAGCTTTGAAGCGGCGACAATGCGATTCTCAGGTTGGTGCACAGGGCCACTGTCTCCAGTTTGTTTCGATACTTGGACTTCAGATATGCCACCGTTGAGAAACCTGCCTCACACATCCACGTCGTCGTGAATGGCATCAGGAACTTTACCATGAGATGTGCAATCTCTGGGTACTCATGAGACACTGTCAGCCAAAACTTTACTGAAGTGTCCTTCCTGAACAGTGTCTCAAGTCGGACACGATGTCGATCAAGTCGAGATGATGATGATGATGATGATGATGATGATGATGATGATGATGATAATTTAACTATACTTACAGCGCCATGTATTACTTTATGAACCTACAAACCGCCAATGCAGTGAAATACTTTTACGAAAAAAAACAAAAAACTTTCCCGCAATAGTGTACGGTTTCTTTTCTTTGGCTATCTTCGCCGCCACCAGGTAGCTGGCTTTGGTCAGTCCCTTCGACGGAAAAACAGCCGAACTCATTACTGACTTGCTGTTGTTCATCTCGCGTTCATTCCGGACAAAAAACTCCCGCGACTTGTTGTCATGATCTCCATGCTTCTTCTCGAGGTGCCGTTTCAGCTTTTGGGGCCTGAGGGGCTCGTTGGCCAACATGTCAAGGCATATCACACACTGTGGTCGATGAACATTGTGCTTATCGATATTCAAGGTGAACCCATAGTTCAGGAACACAGGCTGATACTTTCTAGCAATGGCGAGTACCTTACGCTCACAGCTCAATCTTTCAAATGAAAAGCAATGGACATTCGCATGTCGGAAACTAAATGTATGATCTGACTTACCGGATGCACACGCGGTACATCGGTACAGCGTGGTAGAAGAGTCCACACTATAAAGTTTGTGTCGGCGTTCGTTTGATCCCTGTTCTGTTCAGTCGGGAGAAGTAAATCTATATATATAAAACACAGTTTGTGTGTGTGTGTGTGTGTGTGTGTGTGTGTGTGTGTGTGTGTGTGTGTGTGTGTGTGTGTGTGTGTGTGTAAGTAATGTTACCGGTAGACTCCTAAACGGAGAGGCTCACATACTTGATATTTGGCACAAACATGGCCATTGAGCCTGGGAAGAACATGGTCGACCGAAAAATTTATTTCATAATATTTTTAAACCATATTTTTACCTCAGCGCATTTCAGCGAGGCATATTATGACCGGAATGGCAGAGCAGTGCGCTGATTCGCTCAGAGCGATCACGTGATGTTCCTTGCTGCCATTAACTCAGTTACGCGTTCGCATGTATTTCAGAGCGAAAAGCGATTCCGTTTTTTCACATTTCAGCGAGGAACATTGCCATTCACACCACATAGGTTTTTTTCCCTTTCATCTTTAGATCCATAGTTTTTGCCATAACGTAGCGCATTATGGCTCTCGAGCTCGAGTTAGCCAATCACCTGGGAGCATGAGGCCACGTTGGCCACGCCCACGACACGACGCAGAGTTGCAATCGATCGCTCAGAGCGATCACGTGATGTTCCTTGCCACGCGATTGCGTTTTTTCACATTTCAGCGAGGAACATTGTCATTCACACCACATAGGTTTTTATTTCTTTCATCTTTAGATCCATATTTTTTTTCAGCAAGGAATATTATACACGGAATCTGAATCGGTGGCAGAGCAGCGCGCTGATTCGATGATTCGCGCGCCCTCCCCCCTCCCCCCCTCCCTCTCCCCCCCTCTCCTCCCCTCCCCATCCTCTCCTCCCCTCCCCCCTCTTCTCCCTCACGTTTATACACGGAATGCCGGGTACTTCCCCCCCTCTTCTCCCCTCCCCCCCTCTTCTCCCCTCCCCCCCTCTCCTCCCCTCCCCCCTCTCCTCCCCTCCCCCCCCGTTCCCCTCCCCTCCTCTTCCCCCTCCCTCCTCCCCTTCCCCCTCCCCCCTCCCCTTCCCCTCTCCTCCCCTCCCTCCCCTCCCCCTTCTCCCTCTCCTCCTCCCCCCTCCCTCCTCCCCCTCCCTCCCCCTCCTCCCCTCCCCCCTCCCCCTCCTCCTCCCTCCCTCCCCTCTCCCTCCTCCCCCCTCTCCCTCTCCTCCCCCTCCCTTCCCCCTCCCCTCTCTCCTCCCCTCCCTCCCCCTCCCCTCCCCCTCCCTCCCCCTGCCCCTCCCTCCCCCCTCCCCCTGCCCCTCCCCTCCCCCTCCCCCTCCCCTGCCGCCTCCCTCCCCTCCCCCTCCCCCTCCCCCTGCCCCTCCCCTCTCCTCCCCTCCCCCTCCCCCCCTCTTCTCCCCTCCCTCCTCTTCTCCACTCCCTCCTCTTCTCCCCCTCCCCCCCCCTCTTCTCCCCCTCCCTCCCCTCCCCCCTCCCTCCCCTCCCCCCCCGTTCCCCTCCCCCTCCCTTCCCCTTCCCCCTCCCCTCCCCCCCCGCCCGGCAATGCCGGGTACTTCTGCTAGTCGTCGATAAAGGTTTTTTTTTCCCGCGATTTCTGAAACGATCGTGCAATGCATGACATTGTGACATTGACGACCCATTGAAAATCCGTTGCGACCCATAGGTTGCGGAACGTCACTTTCGCCTATACACAGCTGACTGCACCAAGCCGAAGCCCCCACCTTTTTCCCATATTGGCACATTCCTTTTCTCCACACACAGGCCAGAAAGCCAGGAGGCTGTGACCTTGAGATCCCCCATAAAGCCCAACCCCACAAGACTGCTTTTGCCACACTGGACTATACTGAACAGTTAACATTCATTTTTAAAACTACCTTATACCACGGCACAATTGACTTGAACTTGTACATGCTTCACTTAAATCCACGTTTCATTTAAAATGGCATATTATTTCGTAACTGTGTCCCTCTGCCCTTTCTCTTGGTGTGCTTCCATGTTTTTGATTAAATTGCTGAATTTTGCATTTTAGTACAGAACCTGTTTGTCGCACAAAATCTTCCATGAATCCTCGGCTTTGTGGACCCCCCCCCCCCACCCCCCCCCCCAAAAGGATATTCACTTGTGGCATCATTGTACTGTGTAACTGTGTGCGTGCTGTATTGTGCAACTACTGGTAATAGCAGTCTGCTCTTCAACATATATTTCGAAATTCTGTTCATGAGTCATTCTTAAATCTCATGAGATTGCTGAGCAATGGGATAGTTTGCAATGTACTCTTCTGCAGAATGGGATGTGGTTAATTTTGCTGTTTTTATTATTTGCTGTGGTGATCTGACTATAATTCACCAAATGTCCGTCCGTCTGTCTGTTCAAAGGTACCGTAAAAACTGCTGAACTGATCGCAACGATATTTTGGGTGGATAATCCTGGGATCTCCAGGAGTAAAATAGGCTATTTAGTTTTCCCAATTTCAGTTTGTCTCCAGCATTCTCAGGTTTGGTTCAGGTCTCAGGTCAGATTGACGACCAGTTCACTGGTAATTCCCTGTTTGTCGTTTATCGTTAAAATCAGGTCTGTCCTGTCAGGTAAATCAGGTAAAATCAGGTCAGGTAAAATCAGGTCCAGAAACTGTCAGGTTTGTCGTTAAAGGCGGCAAAAAGGGTTGGCGTCAGGAAGGGCATCCGGCCGTAAAACATTGCTTCAAAAAGGGGACCGAAAAACAACAACAACCACGGTTCCCGAAAACACGAAAACCCGAAAACACGAAAAAAATAACACAAAAACACGGTTCCCGAAAAAGGCCAACCCCCGCTTGCAGGGAAAAATGGCCTCTAAAGGTGGTTTTTATTCTCAGGTTTGGACTCCCGCATAACATTCGCGTTCGCATAACGTTCATTGTGATGATGTTTTCATTGTGACGATGTTGTTTTCCCGGGTGCCACACAAACGGCTGCACCAATCGCTGCACAGCTGCACCAATCGGACTTGGTGACCTCGGACAAACCTTTTATAAGGACACGGGTTGAATCCCTGCTTGAGAGAATTCTAACCCATTTCAACTGAAGGAAACGCGTATCAGGAGTACATACGACATAGCGATTGTGAACACGATTATCGATCACGATTCTTGATCACGATCATCGTGTATCGATCACTGTGGGACATTTGGTGAATATTTCAGCTTTAGTCTCCAGCATTCTCAGGTTTGGACTCACGTATAACATTCGCGTTCACATAACGTTCATTATTCTCATTGTGACGATGTTGTTTTCCCGGGTGCCGCACAAACGGCTGCACCGATCGCTGCACGGCTGCACCGATCGAACTCGGTGACCTCGGACAAAGACCTTTTATAAGGACACTGGTTGAATCCCTGCTTGAGAGAATTCTAACACATTTCAACTGAAGGAAACACGTATCGGGAGTACATACGACATAGCGATTGTGAACACGATTCACAATCATTACGATCATAGTGTATCGATCACTGTGGGACATTTGGTGAATTATAATAAGATACTGTTTAGATTTTGATGATTTGCGTGTGATATGATTTACCGGATGTTTACATGAATCGTTTAAAATTTAAAAAAGCCTTCAATTTCTGATATTTTAACTTTTCATTTGGGCCTCCCAATTGAAGCCCCGCCCATAGGGCGGGTACCGTTGCTAGTATTGTTTAATGTGTGATGGGTTAGTTATCATTTAAGGATTCAGTAGGCAGCCATAAATTGGGGTGACAATACAACTGCTCTCTACATGCAGTTGTATCGTCAATCGTCAGGCTGAACAGTTTGTTTTGTATCCCACCAATAGGCCGGATCTGGATTCAGACCTGAACCAAAATCTAATTGGCTTGTTCTTATCACCTAACCAACTCATCCACCATGTTTTTGTCATAATCCATTGACAACTTTTTGAAATATAATGCCATATATCGTTTTGGCCCTCTCACTTATGGTGAAGAATCACTTTTAAAATTCTCTGATCTGGATCTGGATTCAAATCTTAACCAAAATTGAACCAATTCTTCCTTGTCACACACCCAACCTGTCCTGTCCACCAATGTTCTTCCGAATCCGTCCACAACTTTTTGAGATATCTTTTTCACAAACAGCCAAACAGACGGGGTTTGTCAAACAAACAAACGGACTTTGTCACCGTAAGAGGTAACAAAGCCACAGTAAGCAGATGTGAACATATGAACAAACAAGTAAGCAGAGGTGAACAACCAAACCCACAAACAAGCACAGGTGAAAAAAACAAACTCACAAAATAGCAGATGTGAACAAACCCTCCAAACCCACCTCTAATTATAGCAGAATTTTCTTATTTCAAAGAACCAAAAAATATGGTAAGTCCTTGCTTGTGTGGTGGAGCAGAATCTAAATCCCTCTTGTCTGTGGTTTCTGTCTGCTCTTGTCATTGTTAGGGGTCTAGCCATTCATTGGCAGAGTAATCCTCGTCTGTTTTAATGCCTTGACCTTTTTGGTTTTTGTTGATGCACATCGTAATTTTGTGTATGCACGTGCATGTCGTGTGAATACATGTTCGCTTTTCCTCTTCTTTTTTTTCATTACAGAATTATGAAGCTCATAGAGTCAAGTATGAGAAGCTGAAAAAGCAAGTTACTGAAAAGAACACTGAATTGGAGAAACTTAAAAAGGATGTGAAACCAAAAATTCGACTTGTTGAAGAATTGAAAGCATATTCTGAAAAATGTCGACAAAACATGGAGGAGACGGTAAATTTGTGCGCATTTTGGAAAGTGTTTTTCGTCTTGGGAGCAACAATATTTGTGATTACATTTGTTCCAATTCAATCCACAGACAATTTATAATGATTTGCAATTTCTCACAACAAAACTACATTATAATTGACTGGCTGATTGAAGACTGTTAAACTACAACTTGTATGCTATTTAATTATGAATGTTGTTCTCTTTTTTGTTGTTGTAGATTATTTTGGTGAAAATTTCCCAACTGTGCATTTGTAGTGATTTAATGCAACTGAGCCATATTATATGGGTTGTGTGCTGGTGTGCGTAACTGAATTTTCCGATTGCATCGTGTCTTAAGGAAAATGGACTTTTTTGCTGAAGGAAAATGTTTTTTCACAAAATGACTTTTTAAACATCGTGTTCTGCCTTTTTAGGACATAAATTTAAAGAAACTCTCACATGTCTGTCAGGTAAAAAAAGATTCATTGGACAAAAAGGATGACGAGGTGAGTTTGTAGATGTGTGTGGATGTTATAGTTCAGTGTTTTTTATATTTGAAATCTTAGGCTTGTTCAAATTTGCAGTGGAAAGTCAATAAAACAATCAACAACAACAACAACAACATGCATTTTAAAGGCCATTTTCCCTGCTAGAGCGGGGGTTAGCCTTGCGGTCCCCATGACAATCTTCTCCATTTTCCCCTATTTTCTGCATCTCTCCTTGTTAACCCCCTTGCCCGCATTTCTTCTTCCACCATCTTTAGCCAAGTCTTTCTCGGTCTTCCCCGTCCTCTGCTTCCTTCTACATTCATTTCCACCACTCTTCTCAACCAGTCACTTTCATCCTTCCTCAACACATGACCAAACCATCTCAACCTGTTCCTCTTCACAGCATCAATCACAGGCTCTATTCCCATCATCTTTCGCAATTCATCATTTGTCTTCCTCTCTCTCAACGATACTCCGCACATCCGTCGAACCATTCGCATTTCCACCCTTTCCAACCTTCGTTGCTGCTCTATGTTCATTACCCATGTCTCCCTCCCATAAATCATAACACTTCTCACACATGCAGCATACACCTTTCCCTTCAGCTTCAACGACACTCCCCTCATCATCAGCACGCCACTCAGTTCCCGAAACTTCTTCCATGCACATCTCACTCGAGCAACCGTTGCCGAGTCTGATCCACCTTCTCCATTCAGCATGTCTCCGAGGTAGCAAAATGTTTTCACACCTTCCAGCTTCACGCCGTCTCCAAGATCCAACTCAACATTTCCTCCATCTGCAGCTCCCTCTGTGCACACCTTACATTTGAATGTAGCTGCCACACTGGTTAATGACCCTCTCAGACCACTACATTTTTGATGAACCCACTCAGCGCACATTGTACATTGAATGGAGTTCACTCCGACACCCTTCCTACACACAGCACAGGGCCACTTCCCAGTTCTTTCCACCTCACCACATGCTTTACCACTTGCCATCACCTTCGTCTTTCCGATATTCACCTTCAGACCTTTTGTCTCCATACATTCCTTCCACGTGTTCATCTTTTCCTTCAGTCCATCCATACTTTCCGCAATCAACACCAGATCATCTGCATACAACAACTCCCACGGTAAACCCTCCTTTACGTTCTGAGCCAGCACCTCCATCACAGCTACAAATAGTAGTGGACTTGGTACCGACCCCTGATGCACTCCCACCTTCACCTCAAACTCACCACTGTTCCCGTCCTTCGTCCTTACAGCTGTGCGCGCTCTTTTGTACATTGCCATCACTACTCTGATCAACCATTCCTCCACTCCTAACTTCCTCAATGCCCATGTCAATACTTTGCGTGGTACCCTATCGAATGCTTTCTCCAGATCAACAAACCCAAGAAACAACTTCTTCCTCTTCTCCATGTACTTCTACTGCAACTGCCTCACAATGAAAAGCACGTCTGTCGTTCCTCTTCCTGGCATGAATCCAAACTGTATTTCGTCGATCTTCACTTTCTTCCTTATCCTCCTCTCCAACACCTTTTCCAATACCTTCATTCCATGCTCCAATAACTTTATCGCTCGGTACGAGCCACACTCCAGAGGGTCACCTTTCCCCTTGTATCGAGGGACGAGGGTACTCAGTTCCCAATCCACTGGAATGCGGCCTTCTTTCACCACCAGATTACAGATCTCTGTCATTCTCTTCACACCCCAACTTCCTGCTGCCTTCAACATATCTCCCACAACTCCCATCGGCCCTCCAGCTTTTCTACCCTTCATTGCTTTTATGGCTTCCTCAACTTCCTTCTCAGTTATCTTCTCTGCCGGTCCTAAAACTGGGTTACTCTCTATGTTGCCATCCCATTCATTCTCTGTATTCAACAGCATTTCCATATATCTTTTCCATCTTCCTTTAATTCCATCTGGGTCGACAACGATTTGTCCCACTTCATCCTTCAAGCAACTCACCCCCATCACATCACACCTCTCTTTCGCTATCTGCTTTGCAATCCTGAATACTGCTTTCTGACCCTCTTCCGAATCCAAGCGTTCTCCGAACATTTTCCTACATGCCTCCTGCGCCTTTGCTACCTCTTTCTTTGCAGCCTTCCTGGCTGCCTTATAACTTTCATGCTCTGCTGTTTCTGCCCCCGTACCCTTTGCCTTCTGCCACTCCTTGAACTTCTTCCTCTTCTCGTCAATCCTCTTTCCAACTTCATCATCCCACCACCATGTTTCCGAGTGCCTCGGTGGTCCTTTTGTCCATCCACATACCTCACCAACGGCTCCCAACAGACTAGCTTTCATCGACATCCAACCACTTTCAAGCTCAACCACATCATCCTCGACCCTACTCAGCCTCTCTTTTAATGCCTCCCTTACTGTCACCTCTTTCAACCTCCACACCTTCATTCTCGGTTGGTACTTCACCCGCCGAGCTCTCCTCGCACCTTCCACCCTTACGTCGCAGACAACCAAGTGGTGCTGTGAAACAGAAAGTCAATAAAACAAAGGGCTTTAAATAAGTGAAGCACAAAGCTTTGATTTGAAGATAATAAAAAGTGCTTTGGGAGACCACACTGATCATTCATTTGTTTTAAATTGCATGCTTGCAACGAGTGACCAAAGTGGTTTACTTCCATTCCTTTTCTAACCTTGATCATACTCTGGCAGTCATTCAATCGAAGTGTTTAATTAAAAAAAAATTAAGAAATGTAATTACTCCACTTCATCTATGTGATAGTTGCCTTTAATGTTTAATTTTTTTAACAGGTTGAAGAGGCCAGACAGAATTTAAATCTGAAAAAAACAGAGTTTGGTGACTGTGAAAGAAAGAAGCTGTCACTTCGGAAGTTGCTTGAACAGCTGGAATTGGAGATGACTTCTTTGGAGGAGGATCATGATGTCCAGCTGGAGCTATGCGACACAGATGCTAAATTGTCTCGTGTCTGCGATAAAATGATGAGACTTGAGCTTGAGCTGCGGCAACACGAAGATGATTTTAAAAACGCTGAAGATGAAAGGAGGGGTGAGAGCTGATTAAAAGTGATGTGGTGGTGGTTGTACTTGTTGTCAGTGTTGTTGTTAATTTTTTTAACCCAAACTGATTTCTGATTTGAACTCTCATGTTCAAATGATTATTGACGACAAATAAAATCTCACACTGTGCTTCATCTGTGTTTGTTTAGGTATACAACAACAGATCCAGACTTTGCAAAACCAAGAGAACATGAGGCTGGAAAAACTTCGTTTGAGATACCCTGACACACATGAAGCTGTGTTGTGGTTAAAGCAAAATAAGGGACGTTTTCAAGGGCTCGTTTTTGAGCCAGTCATGCTGTTGGTAAGCAAATGCAAGAAGACTGAAGGGAAATGTATTTTTATTGATTTGTCTTCTCATGGCCTTTCAATTCATGTAAGGATATTTAGTTTGACCACCAGCAAACACTAATTAAATGCTGGACCAACACCAGAGTTCACAATGTAGATTGACTTAGCAAATGAGTTAGGGTCAGCACCTGCAAGCAGAATAAACAGTATGTAAGTAAGCATCATTCCATGCCATACATATATACATACAGATGGGGAAACAACACATAATACCATGATTATACTCATTTTATTACATTATCATGACACCTGGAAGTACTTTATAAGGTGTGTTCCTGCCTGTTTGGAAAAGTGGTCGTCACAGCCATCATGGAGCAAATGTGCAATGGCCCTATAGCCAGTTTTCCTACTCTGGACATACCCTAATCACCTGCCAAATTTCATGCTTTTGTAATCAAGTGCACAATACCTTCATACATTTCACATATCTGCTGGAATAGTCGGGGATCTCTGGGTCGCTCCTGCCAGACTTTTCGGCTATCTCCGTGCCGCGGCCTTGTTCAAGGGAATTAACTGTCCAGGGATATAGAACAACAACCTTTTTGGCATGAGGGATGTGCAGAACACCTGGTTGCAAGTTTCCACCTAATGGGATTGCCTCATGCAATAATCATCGTTCACCACGTGCAACTTGTGTACCCGTCAGTTTTAAGAGGTGACACGAAGCATTCTGAGCAAATACAAAACAGTTTGAGGACCATCAAAAAACATACCGATTACATTATTTAACAATCCATTACAGTGCCACTTATGTCAGAAAATGATAGGTATGTCAGAAAATGATAGGAATCAAATTGTTGGACACCTTTAACGAAAAGTGAGACCTTAGAAATCAAAATTTCAAATACAAACGAAAAAAAACCACGAGGTTCGGCTTAATTGAAGGATTTAGATGTATCTCTGGTGGCCATTACGAGGCTTTTTGTCATACTCCCCTCACCTGCCCATATGTGGTGCTCAAAGTTTTGATTACTGGATTTGAAAACCTTAAGAACGGTTCATCTTTTTCTAGGTGGGAAAGAATATCTTTTTCTTGGCACATTTAAAAACACTGGACATAAAGATCTATCATTGTAAGTATATGTACTACTCAACGCAAATCCAGTCAACGAGAGCGTGCCCAGCAAGGGGAGGGGAGGGGGGAGGGGGAGGAGGGAGAATCTATAAGCTTTAAGTAGTTAGGCAGGATTTTCATTAACCATGTTGCAAGGCTCTTTAATGCGAGGTAAGGGACTGCTTATGACCTCAGAAGAGGTCATCAAGCCACGAGATCACCAAGAGATGTGCCAAGAAGTGACGTCTCAGGATGACTACTCCCATTCAGGACCGATGCATTAACGCAATCGGTTTCAAATTGCTCAGAGTACTGCAAACACACTCCCTTGACGTTGATGCAGTGATTGCTGCCGGAGGTGGACAGAGTTGGTATTGAGATTGTTACTTTCACATTGGTTCCCCATGTGAACACGGTGTTATGTGATTCGGTCACAATGAAGGCGACCTGTAGTTATTTAGCATTTATCCCTATCACAGGTTTTCCCCTCGTGTCCTATTATCTCGGATACATAAATCACATCAACAACCATCACGTTTTTTTCTCTCTCTTTTTTTTTTTTTCCAAGGCACAGAGTATATAAAGTAGTAAGGACATAGTGCTGTTCTAAAAAAAATAATTCATGAGTATTCTGGCAGGTGCATGCAGGTGTTTAAGCATTTGCTTTATTTTAAAAATTCTTAAGAAGGTTTAAGAACTCGTTAATATGAAATCTCATTTTATCCTTGTACTTTTTCTTTGTAGATACATGTGAAAAGCCAACCTTTTGCAAAGTACATAGAAAACCACATTGCCATGAAAGATTTGAAGGCTTTTGTGTTTGAAAAAGAAAACGACATGGAGTCATTTTTGAAGTTGGTGAGAGAACTATACAAATTTGAGCAGTATTTTGAGAATTTGATGACTTGGGAAGTATTGTTTTGAGAAATTGTATAATACCATCATCACAACAACAACAACGGGCATTTTAAGGCCATTTTCCCTGCTAGAGTGGGGGTTAGCCTTGCGGGCCCCATGACGATCTTCTCCATTTTTCCCTATTTTATACATCTCCCCTTGTTAACCCACTTGCCCGCATTTATTCTTCCACCACCTTCAACCAATTCTTTCTCAGTCTTCCCTGTCCTCTACTTCCTTCTACATTCATTTCCATCACTCTTCTCAACCAGTCACTTTCATCCTTCCTCAACACATGACCGAACCATCTCAACCTGTTTTGCTTCACAGCATCCATCACAGGCTCTATTCCCATCATCTTTTGCAATTCATCATTTGTCTTCCTCTCTCTCAACGATACTCCGCACATCCACCGAACCATTCGCATTTCCACCCTTTCCAGCCTTCGTCGCTGCTCTGCGTTCATTACCCATGTCTCTCTCCCATAAATCATAACACCTCTCACATGCAGCATACACCTTTCTCTTCAGCTTCAACGACACTCCCCCTTCTCGTCAGCACGCCACTCAGTTCCCGAAACTTCTTCCATGCACATCTCACTCCAGCAACCGTTGTTGAGTCTAATCCACCTTCTCCATTCAGCACGTCTCCGAGGTAGCAAAGTGTTTTCACACCTTCCAGCTTCACCATCACTCCAAGATCCAACTCAACATTTCCTCCATCTGCAGCTCCCTCTGTGCACACCTTGCACTTGAATGTATCTGCCACACTGATTAATGGCCCTCTCAGACCACTACATTTTTGATGAACCCACTCGGCGCATATTGTACATTGAATGGAGTTCACTCCGACACCCTTCCTGCACACAGTACACGGCTACTTTCCAGTTCTTTTCACCTCACCACATGCTTTACCACTTGCCATCACCTTCGTCTTTCCGATATTCACCCTTCAGACCTTCTGTCTCCATACATTCCTTCCACTTGTTCATCTTCTCCTTCAGTCCATCCATACTCTCCGCAATCAACACCAGATCATCTGCATACAACAACTCCCACGGTAAACTCTCCTTTACATTCCGAGCCAGCACCTCAATCACAGCTACATTTAGTAGTGGACTTAGTACCGACCCCTGATGCGCTCCCACCTTCACCTCAAACTCACCACTGTTCCCATCCTTCATCCTTACAGCTGTGCGCACTCTCGTACATTGCCATCACTACTCTGATCAACTATTCCTCCACTCCTAACTTCCTCAATGCCCATGTCACAACTTCACCCAATTTAATGCTTTCTCCAGATCAACAGACCCAAGAAACAACTTCTTCCTCTTCTCCATGTACTTCTCCTGCAACTGCCTTACAATAAAAAGCATGTCTGTCATTCCTCTTCCTGGCATAAATCCAAACTGCATTTCATCGATCTTCACTTTCTTCCTTATCCTCCTCTCCAACACCCTTTCCAATACCTTCATTCCATGCTCCAATAACTTTATCGCTTGATACGAGCCACAGTCCAGAGGGTCACCTTTCCCCTTGTATGGAGGACGAGGATACTCGGTTCCCAATCCACTGGAATGCGGCCTTCTTTCACCACCAGATTACAGATCTCTGTCAATCTCTTCATACCCCAACTTCCTGCTGCCTTCAGCATATCTCCCACAACCCCTCCCTCCCCCCCCCCCCCCCCAGCTTTTCTACTCTTCATTGCTTTTATCGCTTCCTCAACTTCCTTCTCAGTTATCTTCTCTGCCGGTCCTAAAACTGGGTTACTCTCTATGTTGCCATCCCATTCATTCTCTGTATTCAACAGCATTTCCATATATATTTTCCATATTCCTTTAATTCCATCTGGGTCGACAACGATTTGTCCCACTTCATCCTTCAAGCAACTCACCCCCATCACATCACACCTCTCTTTCGCTATCTGCTTTGCAATCCTGAATACTGCTCTCTGACCCTCTTCCGAATCCAAGCGTTCTCCGAACATTTTCCTACATGCCTCCTGCGCCTTTGCTACCTCTTTCTTTGCAGCCTTCTTGGCTGCCTTATAACTTTCATGCTCTGCTGTTTCTGCTCCCGTACCCTTTACCTTCTGCCACTCCTTCTTCCTCTTCTCGTCAATCCTCTTTCCAACTTCATCATCCCACCACCATGTTTCCGAGTGCCTCGGCGGTCCTTTTGTCCATCCACATACCTCACCAACGGCTCCCAACAGACTAGCTTTCATTGACATCCAAACACTTTCAAGCTCAACCACATCATCCTCTACCCTACTCAGCCTCTCTTTTAATGCCTCCCTTACTGTCACCTCTTTCAACCTCCACACCTTCATTCTCGGTTGGTACTTCACCCGCCGGGCTCTCCTCGCACCTTTCACCCTTATGTCGCAGACAACCAAGTGGTGCTGTGAAACGTCCTCCTCCCCCGGGATCACCTTTGTGTCCCGGAGGTGCCCCCTATCTCGCCTACGCACCATCAGGTAGTCAACGGTTGTCGTCGACCCACCTGACGTGTATGTAACAAACTTATTATCCGCTTTCTGGAACTGAGTGTTACAAATCAACAAATCAGCTCCATCAGCAAACTCCAAAATCCTTTCACCTTCTCCATTCCTCACACCATATCCGTAACCCCCATGAACTCCCTCAAAACCATCTATACGAGCATATTCCAAGATGCCGTTCACGAAGAGCTTTCCAATCGTCATTTTCACCATCATCAACCTTTCACTCACTCGAGTCACACTCACCACACTGTCTACAAACTCCTCAGAAAACAGGACACCAACACCATGCACACCTTCCGGGCACCCTTGCCACACAAACTTTAATTCTGTCCCTGCCTGCCCTTAACCATTCTCACACCACTTCCCTTCCATCTCGTCTCCTGCACACAACATATGTCCACTCTTCTTCTGACCAATACTTCTCCTGATCTCCCCGTCATTGTCCCTACATGCCATGTCCCAAACCTCAGAAACCGATCTCCACGTGGGGCATCAGACGTTTCGTCGTCATACATGGAGTGCTTTCCTCCCTTGCTTCGATCGGGTTCCCCACCTTGATTTTTGACGAGAGGGGTTGAGGAACCCCACGGGGTACTTCAGGCTGTACCCTGCCCATATGTAGTTGTAATTGTCATGGTTCCCTTTTTGAAGCAATGTTTTATGGTCGGATGCCCTTCCTGACGCCAACCCTTTTAGTCGCCTCTTAGGCTGCTGGGCCATAGAAGTTCACGGTTCACGTTTCACGGTTCACGTTCACGTGAACAATCGGACCCTGGGCCATAGGATTTCACGCTTGGCTGTTCACGTGTTGCGCGCCAGTTCTGCTTTGGCCGAGTAACCGTCAACATGGACTCTTCGGATGAAGAAGATTGCCTCATTCTGCTTCTACTAAGACGGAGGAAGAGAAAAAGGCACAGAATTTGGAGCCGAGAGCACTTCCTTCTGAGAGAAACCCGTGGTGAATTCCACCGAACATTCCGTTATCTGCTTGACAATCCCGATGAAGAACTGTTTTTCAATTATACCAGGATGTCATACAGGACTTACGATGCCTTGAAGACCCTCGTCCTGGAACATCTACAGCCAGGTCAAACAAACTGGAGAAAATCGATCGAAGCAGAACAAAAGCTCATCATTACTCTCACGTTGGTACCTATTAATTTGGATAATGTGGTGTTGGTCGTGATGATCTAGGCTAGGGTAATTTGTCTAGTAGTCTAGCGAGTCTACTTTTGAAAACGTTCAGACTGGGTGGTGAGACCTCTCTTCTCTTGCGCTTACAAAGTTATATTTGTTTTCATTAAATTCAATCTATAGATTTGTGTTGTCATAAACTCAGTCTTAATTTTTTTCCAAAAGACATAAAATGACGACTTAAAGAAGAAGAAGAAGACGAAGAAGAAGAAGAAGAAGAATAAGTGTTTCACGCATAGAAAAAGTGTGCATGTTCATTCCGCCTTTCACGCGTGAAACGTGACATGTGAAACATGAAAGGCGTTCTATGGCCCAGAGCAAGTCATACTACGTTTGTCCAGTTTTCTTTACACGCGTGAACCGTGAAACGTGAAACGTGAAACGTGAACCGTGAACTTCTATGGCCCAGCAGCCTTACGACACGAAGGGATACGGTGTACCTATTCTAAACCGGGGTACACACCGGGGCTTCTCTTGTACACACCGGGGACCATCATTCTCTTGGGAATAAGTGTATGATGCAATTATAGATGTTGTTGTACACACTTAGAGATGAGAATGATGCTGAAAGACTAGCTCTTGCAGGTGTGGCCTTTAATAATTTGTACAACGGTGTGCTTAAAAAAATACAAACCATAGCTCTTGCCACGAAACTGCTTCGGCAGTACCAAGGCATGGCTATATCTGGTGATGTGTGGCAATCTGTCTGTCAATATTCAATCATTTGTGTGCCGCACATAGTTGTGGTTTCCATCATTGCTGTGAGCACAGCTTTGTTTTGATGCACTGTCCCCTGTAGGTTAGGGCAGTAATTTTGAATCTGTCCATGGTGCGGGTAACAACTAACCTAAGCCTAATCATCATGAATAACACCGTGGGCTATTTCATTTCCACCAACTAACGTTTTCACGTGGGACACCTGGCTTAATGTCAGTCCGAAGGATGCCACACTTTATGTTGCAACGGCCTGCCTGTGAGACACCAACCTGATCATGTATTATCGGCCATGAATCGAACCCAGGCCAAACAGTTCAAAGGCAAGTGCATTACCTCTGCAACATCCTGTCGGATCTATCCAGACTTTGTAGTAAAATCCCAACATTAAGTGACTTGTGTACATGAGAATGTTCTGTGGAGTTCCTGTTGTTTTTTTTTTCTTCATGTCAATATTGGTGTTCTTGAGATTAATGCAAATTAATGTGAAGGGAGAGGGGTTAGTTGTTTTACCAGCCTGATACCTTTATTTCTGATTGTTTAACTCCATCCTCCTGATGTGGTCGGTTTGCGTGCCTGCATTTTATTTCTGGATCCTACACCGATTCTGTGTTCTTGTTACTTGCTAGGTTAAACAACAACCTGAAATTCCCCTTCCAGCCAAACATTCTCATCCTGGCATTTCAGGAACAAAGAGGAACCAATCATTAGAGTATGATTTGCAGTACTTTCATGGTATCCACCTCCGAGGGTAGGCACTCAGGTTGATATTGCACGAGGAGGTTCCAAATATGATTGACAAAGATGAAAATACAAAATTTATAAATTTGAACATTTGAGCATGCGCCTTTTGATAAGATGACATGATCTGGAAACAGATATATATATATATATATATATATATATATATATATATATATATATATATATATATATATATATATATATATTTATATATTTATATTTATATTTATATATATATATATATTTATATTTATATATATATATTTATATATATATATATATATATATATATATATATATATATATATATATATATATATATATATATATATATATATATATATATATATATATATAGTATATATATATATATGCAAAGGCCTTGCATGTACACACACTTCCTGCAATGGCGAAGGTCCTTGAGAGATGGGAGAAAAATGTTGGAGAAATTGATTGAAGAATTGGCTCAAAAACAAAAACGTTTGTTGGCCTTGGCTTGAAAAGTCCATTTGTCTTTGCTACACTTTTTCCAAGGCTCATGGAAGAGCTGTCTCATGCCCATATCACCCACTCTTTCTGACAGAGACAGCAGACAACACAGACTTGACATCAGACAAGCATGGCTGTTGACCTTGGAGGAAGTTCCCAGAACACACTTTGTGTTCCTATCTAGTGGCAGTGCTTTTCTCTCTGCAGCCAGGAAGTTTGTCCATTCTTCATTAAATGCCGAGTGGGAAAGCAACATGTACCATAGTTAAGGTTTGGTACGACTGCCAGGGCCAGAATAGGACCGCTGACCTCACAGACTCGGAGCAGACGTTCTAATCACAATGCCCCTGAGTCTATTCATTACCTGTAATGCAATAATTTGTTCCAAAAGGCGTCTCGGCATTAGGGCATGTAACAAAATCGAAAGCAACATTTTGTCAAATGGTTAAAAACCCGTTGGTTGAACATATTAACTGAATATTGGTATAGTAATGACGTGTCTTGAAATTGCTTCAAAATAAATAATGCAGCTGAGAGCACTATTCCTCCTTCAGCTTATCAGTGCCTGGGTGAGACCACTCACTTTGCTCAACATTCCGTTGGCAGTTAAGCAGGTTTTATTGCATCCTATTCTTGTCACGACTTCTTAATAGCACTTGCTTCCTTAATTACACAATATATATCCAAATGGCAAGAAGCCATTCGTGCTTGCTTCATGCACGTGTTTTGTGCTGTTCAGATGCGCGACGAGAAACACCTTCGAGTCAATGCCGTGAGGGCTCCAAGTATGCCATCCAACTCTTTCAAGGCATCCTACTCCCTGGATGATCTAAAGAAAAGGTATGCCTTGTGTTGCACACTGTGCCAATAAAGTATGCCTTGTGTTGCACACTGTGCCAATAAAGTTTCCTGGATATGTAATTCAAAAAAATAAAACCCACCAAGCAAAATAAATGCCTTGTTATTAAAAGGGGTTATTCAAAGCAAGTCAATTACAGTTTCATGGAAAATTAATATCTTTCATTCTCACTTTGAAAAGTAGGCTAACCCCTGCTCTAGCAGGGAAAATGGCCTTAAAATGCATGTTGTTGTGTTGTGTCACTTTGAAAAGTGACTTACGAACACCCGGATTTACAAACCAACCTCCTCAAGGTATTTTTATTACTTGCAAACTCGAAGATTTTTCAATTATATTGGTGTTGGTTTTGAGCATTGTTCTGGCTCTGTCTGTTTGTTTGTTTGTCTATAAATCACCTACAGGTCACAATTTTAAACCGATCTTCACGAAACTTCACCAAATGATAGGCACTATCGAGCGTAAGGGAGTAGCCTTTCGCCACGGGAACTTCAAGATGCTGCGAATGCTAAACACAACCGCAGGCAAAAATCAATCCCTCTTACCCTTTTTTTGTTACTTTTTTTGTAATGATGTAAAGATCAGTAGATTACATTATGGCGTCAGGAGATCAAACGTCTGAGGTCCCATTAGGTAGATATCGTGTTACTGTGCTAACTTGTGAGGTGTGAGTTGCTTGGGTGAGTTGCTTGAAGGATGAAGTGGGACAAATCGTTGTGGACCCAGATGGAAATAAAGGAAGATGGAAAAGATATATGGAAATTCTGTTGAATACAGAGAATGAATGGGATGGCAACATAGAGAGTAACCCAGTTTTAGGACTGGCAGAGAAGATAACTGAGAAGGAAGTTGAGGAAGCGATAAAAGCAATGAAGAGTAGAAAAGCGGGAGGGCCGACGGGAGTTGTGGGAGATGTGTTGAAGGCAGCAGGAAGTTGGGGTGTGAAGAGAATGACAGAGATCTGTAATCTGGTGGTGAAAGAAGACCGCATTCCAGTGGATTGGGAACTGAGTACCCTCGTCCCTCTATACAAGGGGAAAGGTGACCCTCGAGATGTGGCTCGTACCGAGCGATAAAGTTATTGGAGAATGGAATGAAGGTATTGGAAAAGGTGTTGGAGAGGAGGATAAGGAAGAAAGTGAAGATCGACGAAATGCAGTTTGGATTTATGGCAGGAAGAGGAATGACAGACGCGCTTTTTATTGTGAGGCAGTTGCAGGAGAAGTACATGGAGAAGAGGAAGAAGTTGTTTCTTAGGTTTGTTGTACTGGAGAAAGCATTCAATAGGGTTCCACGCAAAGTATTGACATGGGCAATGAAGTTAGGAGTGGAGGAATGGTTGATCAGAGTAGTGATGGCAATGTACAAAAGAGCGCGCACAACTGTAAGGACGAAGG
This sequence comes from Myxine glutinosa, assembly GCF_964187855.1. Classification (NCBI taxonomy): domain Eukaryota; kingdom Metazoa; phylum Chordata; class Myxini; order Myxiniformes; family Myxinidae; genus Myxine; species Myxine glutinosa. The sequence continues at coordinate 190,859,115 of NC_136262.1, read as the reverse complement.
ACGGGAACAGTGGTGAGTTTGAGGTGAAGGTGGGAGTGCATCAGGGGTCGGTACTAAGTCCACTACTATTTGTAGCTGTGATGGAGGTGCTGGCTCAGAACGTAAAGGAGGGTTTACCGTGGGAGTTGTTGTATGCAAATGATCTGGTGTTGATTTTGGAAAGTATGGATGGACTGAAGGAAAAGATGAACAAGTGGAAGGAATGTATGGAGACAAAAGGTCTGAAGGTGAATATCGGAAAGACGAAGGTGATGGCAAGTGGTAAAGCATGTGGTGAGGTGGAAAGAACTGGGAAGTGGTGATGTGCTGTGTGCAGGAAGGGTGTCGGAGTGAACTCCATTCAATGTACAATGTGCGCTGAGTGGGTTCATCAAAAATGTAGTGGTCTGAGAGGGTCATTAACCAGTGTGGCAGCTACATTCAAATGTAAGGTGTGCACAGAGGGAGCTGCAGATGGAGGAAATGTTGAGTTGGATCTTGGAGACGGCGTGAAGCTGGAAGGTGTGAAAGCATTTTGCTACCTCGGAGACATGCTGAATGGAGAAGGTGGATCAGACTCGGCAACGGTTGCTGGAGTGAGATGTGCATGGAAGAAGTTTTGGGAACTGGGTGGCGTGCTGATGAGGAGGGGAGTGTCGTTGAAGCTGAAGGGAAAGGTGTATGCTGCATGTGTGAGAAGTGTTATGATTTATGGGAGCGAGACATGGGTAATGAACATAGAGCAGCAACGAAGGTTGGAAAGGGTGGAAATGCGAATGGTTCGATGGATGTGCGGAGTATCGTTGAGAGAGAGGAAGACAAATGATGAATTGCGAAAAATGATGGGAATAGAGCCTGTGATTGATGTTGTGAAGAGGAACAGGTTGAGATGGTTTGGTCATGTGTTGAGGAAGGATGAAAGTGACTGGTTGAGAAGAGTGATGGAAATGAATGTAGAAGGAAGTAGAGGACGGGGAAGACCGAGAAAGACTTGGCCAATGATGGTGGAAGAAGAAATGCGGGCAAGGGGGTTAACAAGGAGAGATGCAGAAAATAGGGCAAGATGGAGAAGATTGTCATGGGGACCGCAAGGCTAACCCCCGCTCTAGCAGGGAAAATGGCCTTAAAATGCATGTTGTTGTTGTTGTTGTTGTTGTTGTTGTTGTGCTAACTTGTGAACCAGTGATGGGATTTTGACCAAACTTGGTCCAAGTATATATTAAGATGAAAAGATAAACCGATTAGATTTTGGCATCAAAGGTCAGAGGTGATGTCAGGTAAAAATGCGATATTTAAGAACAGCTTAAGGGACTTGAATCAAACTTGGTACAAGTATGTATCATGATGTAATAATGTGGGTGGCACCAAATCGGTCGATGTCGCACCATCAAAAAGGGTCGTTCTAGCAATGGATTTCGCCCTCCAACCGACGACGATATAGTCGTTTGATTATAGTATTGTTGCGGAATCCAACGTCGGCCTCTGTTCCCCTTATCGAGGGGCGATTAATCCCCTCGTCTATGACTGGCCGACGTGGTCCCTGAAGTTGCACAGCTACCCCCGAAGAGGCAAGTGCACAACCTCGTTCGTACCGCGGACAGATGTTAATTGCCGAGTGGTCTAGCAACCGCGGCACGAACTATTAACAAGCACTGACCCGATCCTTAACGTTGGCCAAATCGTGCCACAGGTATTCAATGAGGGAAAAGACAAGGACGAAACGGATGTAAAGGAAAGAAGAACAAAGGTAGGAAATACAAATATGATTTATTACTAATATGTACACAATTAAAGAAACCAAGGAGAAGGAAGGATAATAAAATAAATACAGAAGGATGGAAGAACCAGAAGGACACAGTGCAAATATTAGCTTACCTACTGCAGTCTTACTTAAACCCAGGGACGAGACAAAAGACACTACAAGCACACTTACACGGGGGATGATGACAGGAATGGCAGGAGGTGGATGGCTGGAGGGAGAGGAAGGTTCAGCTGGAACCGGAGCACGGTCGGGCCGGGAGTGAGCAGCCGCCGCCCTTTCTCGATCGGCGCGTTCAGCAGCCGCCGTTCCTTCGCGGCCACGGTCGAAACTGCCATCAAAGCCCCGAAGCTACGGTCATTCAAAGCTGCGATGGTTCCAAAGCTGCGTGGTGGATCCAAAGCTGCATGGTGGAGTCAAAGCTCATCTCTCTTGTGGGGGGCGTTGCGTGACGGGCTAGCTCTCTGATGCATCTCCTCCTCGTAATCCTTCCCCACACACTTTTATCAGGCACATCGCGATCAAGCCGCGCCACGCCCATGATGGTGGCTCACCAGCCCTGATTGGCTGGTGGGGGCTCGCTGGGCTCCATCTTCTCATGACGAGTGGAGGGCAACGCCCTTTTCCCCGAGACGGAGCACATGGCCAATGGCGGCAAATGCTGAAAACCGCCCGATGCAGTTGGCAACGGAGGCTTTGGGAATGGGGGCTTTGGGAATGGAAGGGAGCTACCTTTTACAATCAGGTTACTCCATCCCCATCCTCTGGTCGGCTCAGCGCACTCCCACTCATCGTCCCAACACACCTGGTCACAACAACGCACAAAATCGCACCTCCTGTCTGCGAACCCTGGCCAAATCACCTGGATTCATACCCGCCGTACAAAACAACATCAAGCTCACCCTGTTCAATACCCGGTCCCTCAACAACAAATGCCTCATCCTGAACGACTACATCCTGGAAAATAAACTGGACTTTCTCTGTCTCACTGAGACCTGGCAACAACCACTGGACTACTACACGCTCAACCTCACCACACCCAATGGATATTCTTACATCAATAAACCACGCTCGGAGGGCCGAGGTGGTGGAATTGCCGTTATTCACCGACAAGACATCAAGACCAACCTCATCTCCATCTCATCTGCTCCATCATTTGAACACCTGGCTTTTAAACTCTCTGGTCACACACAGTCAGTCATGGCTGTTGTCTACCGCCCTCCCAAACCACACCCATCATTCCTGTCTGACTTCTCCTACTTTCTGACCCAGCTATGTTCCCTCTCCCCCTCAATCCTCCTCCTTGGTGATTTCAATATCCACATGGACTCCACTGACTCCACGCTAACCACTGACTTCACTGATTTACTCACCTGCTTTAACCTCACTCAACATGTCAACTTTCCTACCCATAACCGTGGTCACATTTTGGACCTTGTCTGCTCTACTGGAGTAATTTTGCACCATCTCTCTGGCTCCGACCTCACTCTCTCTGACCACCTAGCCATCACTCTGACCATCAACATCCCCACCCCAGCACCAAGGCATTATCGCACTATCAACTTCCGTAAGCTAAACGCTCTTTCACCTGCCTCATTCTCATCGACCCTCTCTGAAAAAATGTCCACTTCTCCCTTCGTTGACCTCCACACCCCTTCTGACCTCACTGACTACTACAACCACACTCTCTCCTCCTGCCTTGACCAACTTGCGCCTATAAAAACCAAAACAGTTTCTTTCACCCATTCTGCTCCCTGGTTTAACCCTGAACTCCGCCTGATGAAAACTCGTGCTCGCCAACTTGAAAGACTCCGCAATAAAACAGGTCTCACAGTTCACTCCCAGGCCTACAAGGACCACATACAACACTATAAAGATGCCCTCTCCCGCGCCCGCTCCGCCTACTACTCTCAAATTATCCACTCTGGCTCCGGAAACCCAAAAGCACTCTTCTCTACAATAAACAAACTCCTCAGCCCCCTGAACACCACCACCCAGTCATTCACAATAGACAACTGCATCTCCTTCCTTTCATTCTTCCAACGCAAAATTGAAAACATCTACAACAGCTTGACCACCGCCGCACCCGCTCCCCCTCAAACCACCTGCCCCCCCTTATCCTGCCATCCCCTGTCTCAATTCTCCCCAGTCTCCCTTACTGACCTCTCTGAACTCCTCATCGGAATGAAAACTGCCACCTGCGCTCTTGACCCCATCCCCTCCAGCTTTGGCAAGGCCTCCCTTCCTGCTCTCTCTCCACTTATCATTGCAACAATAAACTCCTCCCTGTCTACAGGCATCGTCCCACCATCCCTCAAAATTGCTGCTGTTACCCCCATTCTGAAAAAACCTGGACTAAACCCTGACACCCTAAATAACTTCAGACCCATCTCCAACCTACCCTTTCTGTCAAAGGTTTTGGAACGCGCTGTAGCCACTCAACTCAAACATCACCTCTCTGCCAATAACCTGTATGAAACATTCCAATCCGGATTCCGCTCCAACCACAGTACTGAAACTGCTCTCCTCAAAATCACCAACGACCTTCTCCTCTTCTCTGACGCTGGCAACCTCAACATTCTCATCCTCCTCGACCTCAGCGCCGCCTTTGACACCATCGATCACACCATCCTCCTCACCCGACTTGAAACCACCTTTAACATTACCGGCACTGCCCTCTCTTGGATTAAATCATACCTCTCTGACAGACGTCAGTTCATCTCCATCAATAACTGCAAATCCCCCACTGCTCCCCTCCCCCAAGGTGTCCCCCAAGGTTCAGTTATTGCCCCCCTCCTCTTCATCCTTTACCTGTCCCCCCTCGGTCACTTAATCCGCCGTCATGGTCTCCAATTCCACTGCTTCGCCGATGACATCCAGCTTTTCATCTCCACCAAGTCCATCTCCACCGCCACCCACTCTATCCTGACAAACTGCATCACTGAAATAAAATCCTGGCTTCAAATCAACTTCCTCAAACTTAACTGTGATAAATCTGAAATAATCATCATTGGCCCAAAAACGCTCACCAAGTCCACCCATAACTTTGCCCTCAACATCGACGGTTTCCCAGTATCCACCTCCCCTCACATCCGGAATCTTGGCATCATCTTTGACCAAACCCTCTCCTTCGACAAATACACTAAACAGATCACAAAGACAGCCTTCTTTCACCTGAAAAACATCGCTCGTCTCCGTCCATCCCTCTCCTCCGTGGCTGCAGAAACCCTCATCCACGCCTTCATCACTTCCCGTCTGGACTACTGCAATAGCCTCCTTTATGGTTCACCCTCAACAATCACCAATAAACTCCAATACATTCAGAACTCCGCTGCCCGTCTACTCACCCATTCCCGGACCCGTGACCCCATCACCCCCGTCCTTTACAAGCTTCACTGGCTCCCCATCTCCCAGAGAATCCAGTACAAAATCCTCCTCTTGACCTACAAAGCCCTCCATAACCTGGCCCCATCCTACCTGGCTGACCTCCTCTCCAGACACGCTCCCACCCGCAACCTCCGCTCTGCTGGTACCAACCTCCTGACCCCCCCCCCATCCGGACCAAATTTAGATCCTGGGGGGACAGGGCCTTCTCCATCGCTGCTCCCACCCTCTGGAACTCGCTACCTCACACCATCAGAGACTCCTCCTCACTCACCACATTCAAAACATCACTCAAGACCCACCTGTTCAACACTGCATTCAACATTTAACCCACAGCATCTAACCCCTGACTATCTCCTCTCCTTCTCCCTCCTTTGTGCTTTGAATATTTCCCTATTGATTCTTCTTTTTTTGCAATTGTCTTTATGTTTTGCTATGCATTATGTTTTGCACTCTGTCAAAGCGTCTTTGGGCTTCCTGAAAAGCGCTATATAAAATAAATGCATTATTATTATTATTATTACCTTATGTCATCTGATGCAATGCAGTGTCAACTAGTGGGAACAGAGCCTTCAACTACATAGAACAAGGAGATAACTACTTAAGAGGGTATATGATTGGCTACGTGTATGTATATGGCTTAACTAGGAAGATGACCTTTGACCTTTACACACGGAGGGTGATATTCACAACAATTCATTACACTTACAACAATACAAAAACACAACAATTCTCAAATCCACAACACTGCACCCTCATCCTCGAGGCACGGCCTCGGGCCTAGAAAACAACTTTAGTGGGGCACGTAGGTGTAGTTCCCTCTACATTTAACCTGACCCTGAGTGTGACAGTTTTAAAACACAAATAAATATGTCCCGCTGCTGCATTGCACCCTGCCTAACAGACTTACGCCCACAGCTAACCGAATTGCGGAATTGTCTTCAAACTACACATTTACGGTGGGGAGCATTATTTACAATTGACACTGGTATTTACACAACTAACCCAGGACCTGTGATTGTTCTTTTGGGGGGGGAAGACAGCCTGCCCTGCATCGACGCCCCAGCACCAATACCAAAGCACCATAATGCACCAAAAGCACCAACCAGTGCACAGTCATCACAGTTCGTAATAAACAAAATAACCAAACAAACCCCTGCTGGTGTCTTGTTCTTTGGCTCCCTCTGCTGGCCATCATTCTTCCTGATGTTGTCTTTCTTCATCTTCTTACTGGCGGCCAATTTGGAATAATAATTGCACAAAACGTGTCCATTGTTTTTACTTATGGCCCACGGGGGCCAACTATGAGTGGTTCACCTGTATGGCATAGGTGCCATGTTACCAAGGTCCGCCAGCAAGATCTCGGGCCATCATGGCCGGTTCCAGCAGAGGGGCCATGCCCCAACCCGTGGGGTTCATGAGTGGTGCTCAGCCACAGACATGTGGTCCATTAGTGGTGCATCGATGCAAGCAGCTGGTTGCGGGGGTTCTGGCACACAATGGCGGACTCCCGCACGCTCCCCTCGGTGCCCAGAGAGCACAGTCCTCGGGTGGGAGACAGGGGAACAGAAGACAGGTGAGTGAGGGGTAAGGTCACAAGGGTACACAATACACATCAATAAAGGCAATGCAAGGCGAGGTGCATACGGAGAGCGAAGTGAGAAAGCTCGTCCCTACCGTACGTCACCCCCCCTGTTACCTACTCTACCCTTGCCCTTACCCCATATGTACACAAAACCAATCTACACATTTACAAATTCGTCGCTACTGTCTCGTCATCCCCATATCTCCCCTATACCAAATTCGTCACCACAATCCCTCTAATCCAAATTTGCCATCACCAATTCATCATCAATCCTCATAAGGAGGGAGAGATGGGACAACAAGCACAATGTCACACCCACGTCATGATGCGTCTCACAATCCAAAATATTTGCACAAAAATAATAAAACCAACCAACCATGGCATGGTGTGGAGCTTTGTCACCTCAGGTGAGTGGATGCGGATGGTGCGAGGAGATTTCAATCCTAACTATCTTCTAAATGACATTAACACACTTTACACTACCCAGGGTCTTTCCCTGCCAATCCATTGGCAAACTTACTCTATGCGGTTTTAAGAACCAAATTCCCATTGACCAAACTGTGGTGCTTCATCAATTTGGGGTCTCACTCCCCTGATTCAACTCCCTGTGCCTTTGCACAATTTCCGGGCTGAGTCGTGTAGCTCTCCCAGCAGGTCTACCCACCTGCACACCTCCACCACTGTAGTTGCCTCCGAGCTTACCTGCTCCTCACCCTACCTATCTAACTGGGGAAGGCCCTCTGGCGCTCTCCCCACTCGGTGCCCTCTCTGGCACTGGGCTACCCGGGTCTGTCCTCCGGATCCTCGGGCCCCATCCACAACAACTCTAACGGCTCCCAGAGCCCACCTGCGGCCTCACCTGGCCGACATCCTCACAGTGGTGGAGTGCCCATTCAACTACACATACTAACAGGCCACACGCCCAGCCATTTCCACGTCACTAATGCACCCATCCAAACACCATTCTTCCACCACGCACCACAGATGCCAATATCCAACCACAATTTACCTACTCCCTCTACCTATCTCTTAAACTACCCTCCCCGGGTATTCGTGATGGGGTCCATCCTCCCCATCCACTGCCTTCGCACCTCCACTCCACTCCACAGTTTCCACCATACTCACTCCATACCATCCATTCCATACTCCATATATTCCACACAATTTATTCCATACAACCATTCTCCATACACCTGTATTTGCACACCTGTGCCATCACACCTACACCTGGTGCTTCCTGCACCCTCCTCCCTCCAGGACCATTCGGTCAACACAGCACTCAATCACCATTACTCATTCATACTCTGCTCCATACACCTGTTCACTTGCACACCTGTGCAATCTCACCTGGTGCCACCTGCACCCTCCTTCCTCCAAAGCTCCTTCAATCACTCAATACAATGCACAACCACAATCGTTCCTCATGCACTGCTCCATACACTTCCACGCTCAATACAACTCGCACGGCACCATTCACGAGCATTGCCTCATTTGCTCAATACAACAATCACTATTACTCACTCATACACTTTTCACAATACACTTCTGAATACACTTTCAATTCTCAAACAACACACGGCATCATCTGATCTACCTGGTGCCCTGCTAAAACTCGCGCTTCCCCATCTTCCCTTTAACTATTGCGCTCCTTCGTTATTATAATCCAACTACCCTCTCTATGTCCCCGACTACCTGTCCGATGTAGCTACTTAAACTTACCGTTACCTATGGTCATTTCTAGGTCCCTATACATTATCCAAACCCTCCCGGGCTAGTTTTCACTGCCAAACCCCATAAACCTATAGCTCATTTGCCCCCTCTGTGAGGGATGGCAGAGTTGCCATCCCACCACATCGGGCATCTTTCACTACAAATTTTGCTCATCAAATTTCTAGCCAATCAAAAATTTTCCAACCACTGCCAAACCTTCTACCAATCCCATATTTCGGATCAAAACACTATCGTCATCACAGTCCACTATATCCGAGCCTCGGTGCGTCGTCACGTCATTAAAACTCGGCTTCGCAAAGCCGAGCAATGAATTCGGGTGGTTTGGTCGCCTGCAGGTTGAATCTGTCCGGCATTCGGGTCAGGGGAGGAGGTTTGGTCGGGCCGAGATTCCACGCACCACTTCGGCGCGGATCCTTGCGGCCTCCGGCCCGATGGCTCGATCCCGCCCGGTCGGAACCCCGCCCCCACCACCAGGGGGCACCGTTCCGATCCCTTCGACCTGGCCCCCCTCCCCCGGAATCGCGCCGATCGCCGCTCTGACGCGGCACCGACCATTCAGTGCGGGACCCGGCCCGATTCGTGCGCGACGCTCCGAAGAGCGACGCGCTTACGGTCCCGGCCGGTCCTCGCTGCAAACAAAACGCACCGCGCACGGAGTGCTCGCCTCGGCTATCAGTCGCCCTCACTGCTAACCCGGTCAACATCGATGCTTCACTTGCATGCTCACACCACGCGACCCTTTTCACACTCACCAAACCCGGCGTCTCGGCGCCTCCAGTGCATCCCACACACTCCGTCCATTCCACCACCGCACTCCCTGTTCCACACCACACCTCTCGCGCACACTCGCCGTTCGCACACCTCCTTAACACACCTCGCGCACCGTCTTGCGCACTCTCCCTCGGTACGTACTCCGTACCACTCACCATGGGCGTGCACTCTCGCATCCACCCACTCACACGCTCCAATGGGCTCTCCCACACCCGCGCCACAACCAACTCAGGTGTGCTTTCTCGCCCACTCGCCGTTCATCCCAAACGTGCTTCCTTGCACCCGCTCCTCCATCAACTCACTCTCCGGGTCACTCTCACCCTCGCACGTACACTCCGTATCGCTCTCACTCCGTGTCACACCCCGTACACCCCGACGTGCATTCCCGCTCGCACTCGGTTTCACACTCGCGCTTTGTAACACGCTCATTCCCCGATGCACACTTTTTCCTCACACGCGTGCCATTCGCTTTAACACAGCACACAAAGGACCTTCCACGAACGCCCGGGTGCTTCCTCGATCCCAAGCGCGCGACAATCCTCTTCGCGCCAAACACTTTGCCGAAAAACCTCTTAGCGCCGTACACAGCACGACTCACCTTTGGAACCTTTTCTCCACGCGCACCTGCAAATCTTTATAAGGATTAGCAAGTACAGCATCGTGATGTGAGCACGGACTTTGTACAGTTTCCATTCCTTCCTTCAACTGCTGGGCTACCTCCGTCGTCTTTTCAATTTCAATTATACCCACTACTGCCTTTTCTTTATTCACCACGACGACCGCTGGCTTTATTAAAATTCCCTCTTCTACCTCAGCGGTCGCCGGCTGCCCCATACCCCGGGTCGCGATTTCTACCCCGGTCCAGTTACCCGTGCTTTTCTCCACTTCGCCCAACCAGCGCTTCTCGACCTGCTTTATCTCGTCGTGCACCCTCGGGACCCTCTCGCTCAACATGCGATCCATGGTCTCCGCACATTTTTGCATGCGGTCACCCATTCTGTCCCCAACCCTACCGATTTGCTCCAATTTGCTTCCGAGCCCCTCAATTTGATTTCCCAACCGTTCACTGGTACCCCTTGCTTCGTCCCTCATTGCCCCCATACTGTTTTCCAATCGCCCAAGTTGGCTTCCCACAGTCATTCTCAGCATCGCGGTGAATTGCGCCACGAAGTCCCCCACATCAAAGCCCGCTGCTGCGGTCACGTGCACCGCGCCATTTGGTGCTGCTGCCACCTCATGCGCGAGGGCGCCATTTTGTGCGCCTCCCCCCTTATGCGAGGCGCCGCCATCTCGTGTGCCTGATACCCCCTCAACCACATCCTCCTTGCTCTCCTCCTCCATTTCCCCCCTGTGGTCCTGGGTTACCCCTAACCCCTCTTCTGACGACCCTCCCATCTACTTTCTGAATAATCCTCTCCAAGAAGTTCTGTCACTCAAGCTTTTGGGTTTCACTATCTGCCATGATCTTTCCTGGGAAAACCACATTTCCAAGCTGGCCTCCAAAGCCAGTCGCCGACTGGGCATCCTCCGTCGTGCGAAGTCCTTCCTTGGCACACCTGAGCTCCATACCACATACAAGGCTTTCATCCGCAGCTCAATGGAGTACTGCTCTCCCCTCTGGGCTGGTGCTCCTGCCTCACACCTAGCTCGTCTTCAAGCTGTTGAAACCAAAGCGTTCAGAATCATTGGAATCTCCCGTGATGACGCTATCTCCGAGGGCCTTTCACTTACTCACCGCAGGCAGGTTGGTGGTCTTTCCGTCTTCTACCGACTCCTCTCCGGCCTTGCTCCCCCAGCTCTCTCTGGGCTCTGTCCCCCAAATATTCCTACAGGTCGCACAAGATCTGCCTGCAACCCTCTTGTGGTTAAACTGCCAAAATCAAGACTCTCTGCTCACCTTCACTCCTTCATTCCTCTTTTCTCCCGCCTCTGGAACAAACTCCCTCACTCTCTTCAATCCCACTCCTCCCTCACTCTCTTCAATCCCACTCCTCCCTCCAGGTCTTTAAAACGGCTGTTCACCACCATCTCTTATCTTCCCCAATCCAAAACCTTGATCTTTTCTACCCCCGCTAATTTCACACCAAATCCACTTTTTTGAGGTGACTTTTGACTTCTATCCTGGAAGTCCTTGGTGTCCTTGCGTTTTATACCTATCCTGCCTCCCCCCAGGCCCTCTCCCTCCCACACATCTCCCGATGTCCCTGCTCTCTAATGTTGTGTTTGTGTGCTTCCTCCCCTTCTCTCCCCATCTTGTCAACCACTCCCCTTTTTATATACTTTGTTTGCTTGTTTGTTTGATTTGTTTGTTTGATAAATGTTAGCTCTTTCACGAGCCTCGACTCTGTATACAAAAAAAACAAAAAAAAAACACCAGCATCCGATCGCCTTGACCATCCATGGCACGATTCTAAATTTAAGATGTTAAATAAAATTGTGGGCCACTCGTAATTTGAGCGCGCTAAGCGCGCTTCAGGTCCGAATCTCGCTCCCGACACCAAATGTTGCGGAATCCAACGTCGGCCTCTGTTCCCCTTATCGAAGGGGGGATTAATCCCCTCGTCTATGACTGGCTGACGTGGTCCCTGACGTTGCACAGCTACCCCCGAAGAGGCAGGTGCACAACCTCGTTCGTACCGCGGACAGATGTTAATTGCCGAACGGTCTAGCAACCGCGGCACGAACTATTAACAAGCACTGACCCGATCCTTAATGTTGGCCAAATCGTGCCACAGGTATTCAATGAGGGAAAAGACAAGGACGAAACGGATGTAAAGGAAAGAAGAACAAAGGTAGGAAATACAAATATGATTTATTACTAATATGTACACAATTAAAGAAACCAAGGAGAAGGAAGGATAATAAAATAAATACAGAAGGATGGAAGAACCAGAAGGACACAGTGCAAATATTAGCTTACCTACTGCAGTCTTACTTAAACCCTGGGACGAGACAAAAGACAGACTACAAGCACACTTACACGGGGGATGATGACAGGAATGGCAGGAGGTGGATGGCTGGAGGGAGAGGAAGGTTCAGCTGGAACCGGAGCACGGTCGGGCCGGGAGTGAGCAGCCGCCGCCCTTTCTCGATCGGCGCGTTCAGCAGCCGCCGTTCCTTCGCGTCCACGGTCGAAACTGCCGTCAAAGCCCCGAAGCTGCTGTCGTTCAAAGCTGCGATGGTTCCAAAGCTGCGTGGTGGATTCAAAGCTGCGTGGTGGAGTCAAAGCTCATCTCTCTTGTGGGGGGGCGTTGCGTGACGGGCTCGCTCTCTGACGCATCTCCTCCTCGTAATCCTTCCCCACACACTTTTATCAGGCGCGTCACAATCAAGCCGCGCCACGCCTGTGATGGTGTCTCACCAGCCCTGATTGGCTGGTGGGGGCTCGCTGGGCTCCACCTTCTCATGACGAGTGGAGGGCAACGCCCTTCTTCCCCGAGACGGAGCACATGGCCAATGGCGGCAAATGCTGAAAACCGCCCGATGCAGAGAGCAACAGAGGCTATGGGAATGGAAGGGAGCTACCTTATGTCATCTGGTGCAATGCAGTGTCAACTAGTGGGAACAGAGCCTTCAACTACATAGAACAAGGAGATAACTACTTAAGAGGGTATATGATTGGCTACGTGTATGTATATGGCTTAACTAGGAGGACGACCTTTGACCTTTACACACAGAGGGTGATATTTACAACAATTCATTACACTTACAACAATACAAAAACACAACAATTCTCAAATCCACAATAGTATATAGGTCAGATACTTTCAAATATATACCTCCTCTCCCTCCCTCCTCCTTCCTCCCACCCCCCCCCACCCCCCCCACTCCAAGGAAGTAAATTCCAAAATGGGCAAACAAACCGTGTTTTATTTTATTTTATTTCATTCTAAACTTGATGGAATCGAATGAAACTTGCACAGGCATAACTTCAAGGTGTCCTTATTAATCCATGAAAGTTTGTTTTCTCGGTCAAATCCTCTCGGAGGAGTAGATATAAATGTGCATACATACATACATACATACATACATACATACATACATACATACATACACTATAGCTCCATTATAGCATTATGATGATTGTTGATGCAAATATTTACATGTTCAAATGAAGTACCAATGATTTGTGAATATTTGATTATCCTTCACATTGCTTCCTGCCAGACCATACTGCTTTGTCTGCTTCCTTCGAGAGCTGTTTGATGCTCCTGATGCAATTATGAGCTACCTCTGCGAAAGGTATCGGGTGCATGAAGTGCCTTTGGGTACAGAAACCACCAAGGAAAATGTGGAGCAGGTACACGGCATGTATGGTTAGAGTTAGACGTCATAATATGGCTTTAGATGTTTACATTTTCTTTGTCTCCTCTGTCTCCTGCACTGCAAAATAAGCTTTGTTAAAGTTGTCTACATTTACACATTCAGAAAAATGAAAAACCTTTCAATTAAGGGAAAGGTTGAATGTCAGAGGGAAGGGGGAAAGAATGACAAACATGCAGATGGTGTCTGTTTTTGTTTGTTTTTTTGTTTGTTTTTTTTCATCCAAGGCTTCGCCGGTTGTTTGGAGAACTTTATTCGTGTCTGAATTTGATTCGGGTCAAACTTTAAGTGCATTAAAAGTTTCTTCCCTGGGCATGAGCCACGTGCACTGTAATTGAGTTGACCTCACTTGCACATTTTAAATATGTTTCTTTTGTGAGTGTTTATTATATTTTCAGAGTTTTTATCTTTAAAAAGAAAAGACAGAAACATTAATGTGAGCTCTGTCACTTTTTACTTTTCGTTTATAGTTTTTTTTCTTTTCATCTGTTTGCTTGTGGGGTGGGTGGGGGGGAGGGTTGGTGGAAGGGTAAAGAAAGAAGAGTGGGGCTGGGGGGGGGGGACTTTGTCAATTATTTAGTACTCTGTGTGTGTGTGTGTGTGTGTGTGTGTGTGTGTGTGTGTGTGTGTGTGTGTGTGTGTGTGTGTGTGTGTGTGTGTGTGTGTGTGTGTGTGTGTGTGTGTGTGTGTGTGTGTGTGTGTGTGTGTGTGTGTTTGTGTATATATATATATATATATATATATATATATATATATATATATATATATATATATATATACATACATACATACAGTGAAACCTTGACTTACGAGTTTAATTCGTTCTGTGACCGAGCTCGTAACTCAATTTGCTCGTTTCTCAAATTAAATTTCCCCATTAAAATGAATTGAAATGCTATTAATCCGTTCCAGCCCGCCAAAAACCACACCAATTTTTTTTAAAATATACAGTATATATAAAAATATCTCGCGCTTTATATTTCACCTGTATGCAGCATACAGGTTGGCAGGATGGCCTGGACTGGAGGTACGCACACTTGACTCTAAACTGTCCAGCCTGGGTTTGAATCCCGACCCAGCTATAACCTGTCATGGGTGAATCACAGGCAGGGTGATTCATCAATGTGTGTACCGCTAAACTGGGCGCCCCGTTTACGTCCCATTAGTTGTTGGATGTTAAGGATCTCACCGTGTTTTCCACAAAGAGAAGGCGAGCTATCGCCGGCACTCTGAACAAGTTGTGGCCTGGCATGCTCTTCTCCTCTGCCGTTATATACGTCCTCCTCGGCATCCTGCGAGCTGCTTCTCCGTCAACCACACAAACAACAACTTCTCCATCTCTTCATGGATAGAGGTCCGGAGCTTTGAAATAATCGTAACGCCATTGGCTGGCGTTATAGCCTTTATCGACTCCTTCTGCTTCAAAATCGTACATATCGTAGAAGTACTACGATCGTACTGCCTCACCAAGTCGACAACACGCACACCTCGCTCATGTTTTTCGACGATTGCGTGTTTTATATCCAAGCACATCATCCTCTTCTTCTTCTCAGTACTGCCCTTAGCACTCAATTTCTTAGGACCCATGGTTAAAACTAAGAAATTTTCCAAAATAACCAAAATGCAAAAACAAAGCAGCAGCTATATACGGCAGAGATGCTTGCACGGCAAGATAACCACGTGACCGGAACCCACCTGGTGGCGGGTGGCGTAAGCTCCAAAATAACCAAAATGCGAAAACAAAGCAGCAGCGATATACGGCAGAGAAGCTTGCACGGCAAGATAACCACGTGACCGGAACCCACTTGGTGGCGGGT